>NW_027168838.1:12500-15000 GCF_036898095.1 Palaemon carinicauda | reverse complement strand
GGGTTTGTCAAAGGCATTAAAGTTGAAATTAACAATATGATATCGTTCTAAAAACAAAAGTGAACGTAAAGTTAATTTAATGATGATCACAGACATTTAAGAAAAAAAGGATATTAAAAAAAACGTTAAAAACTTATCATTCAGCATTGATAATGGGATATACATTTACACATACACAGACACACACACACACACACACACATATATATATATATATATATATATATATATATATATATATATATATATATATATATATATATATATATATATATATATATATGCGTGTGTGTGCGTGTGTGTGAGTATGTATGTGTGCGTGTGTGTGTGTATATATATATATATATATATATATATATATATATATATATATATATATATATATATATATATATATATATATATATATATATATATATATATATATATATATATATATATATATATATATATATATATATTTATACATATATATATATATATATATATATATATATATATATATATATATATATATATATATATATATATATATATATAGAGCGGGATATAATTGTATAAGAACTCTTGCTGACGAGATGAAACTTGCTGGAAATACCTTTCAGGCTGATGTTATATATTTCTTTGCCAAAAAATATATGAATTTTACAGAATTAGACATTTAAACAGAAAAAAAGTGATTTCAATAAAAAAAATGTCAAGAGATTGCAGAAGTATGAATAAAAAATATATGAAAAATTGTTAGATAGAGATTTCTTAAGTAAATTACTTGATTATTTATAAACCTTCAAATTATATTTCATTTATATTTGAAAATTGTATAATAGATTCATTGCAAAAATATTGATAACTCATTTGTGAACCTGCAAATGATATATCATTTATATTAAAACATTGTGTAGTAGAAAGATTGTTAATAAATTGATAACTTATCTATGAACCTGCAAATTTTATTTCCTTCATGTATGAAAATTGTAATATAGAGACATCGTAAATAGAAAAATTATTTATGAAATTGTAAATTATATCTTATTTATACTTTTATACAAGAAGTGAGATGAAATTTTATTTCATGTTTTCTCTAACGATGCTACAAGTAATTTAGTAAAAAAAAATCTCCAATTTCTAAGAGAGAGAGAGAGAGAGAGAGAGAGAGAGAGAGAGAGAGAGAGAGAGAGAGAGAGAGAGAGAGAGAGAGAGATAATATCAAATAAGAAAATAATTTGATTAGAAAAGGATAAATATTAAATAAACAAAGGTATATACGCAAGGGTTCCTTTAACTCTATGGCCGGAGTGACGCCATGCGCAAAAGTGGCTTAAACCAAACCGCCTTCTTGCCGACCTTACATATATAGACCTTAAATGGTCTGGGCAACTGCCATTTGTCGAAATCTTTATCGAAATTCGGCATGCATTCTCGGATCATCGTAACGTGTCTTCGATCATCCAAACTTATCTTCGATAATCGAAGAGCGTTTAGATCATCATAATCCAGAATACAATGGTCAAAATGTGTGCATGAACTTCGGTGAAAAAAAAATAACCTCGGTTGTAACCTCCCGATGATTGCTGAAGGGCTGCCGAAAATTTAATCGCTTCTTACAATGATCGTGCAACTTCCTGAACATCGTTAAAGGTGGCGTGGTGTAATTTCCCTAGCACACAGCTGATCATCGTAAACCTTTACAATCATCGAAACATAATCGTAATACTGATTCGACAGTCGTAATACAGTCGTAGCATGGTCCCCGATGATTCCAGATTTTTGGCCTGTGACTTCGATCTGGGACCTCCAATCGCACATAATCGTGGAAAATCCGCAATTTTTTCACGATGGAGCAACAAATCAGCATCCGCAGCCATAATTGGGAATGTGTGAAGTGAGCATAAGAGAGACTTATAAAATATTTTAAGTGAAACTCAGTAAAAGTATGAAATACAAAACAGTTTTGTAATTAAATTTATATATACAGATACAAGTAAAAACAGTGAATTAAATGACGTACGTAGAATAAAAGTATCTTAAAAATGAAAAAAAAAAAATCGATTTCTACAGGGAACCCACAGAGGCCCTACTTCACCTAGAGATCAAACACAAGGCGGAGATAATTATCAGACATGAAATTACCATTACTGAGTTATGTGGATCCCTATTTAACTCTCCTTCCTTTTTGGATACTCTACTTAAGAACTCTGTTGAATGAAAATATAATTTCCTTTGCCTAAAACCAAAAGCAAACTCAAGACAGAAAGTTATACAATCTCGGTATTAATGTTCCAAATTTTACGAAGCCTAAGAAAAGGGCTTTTAATTATTGTAATCATGTGATGTCTAGGAGATAAGAGTTCCTTTTATCATTGCCAACTATCGTCCAAATATAGCCAGTTCTTTATGCAATCTGAACTTCTTTTTCAAAGATAAAGGCACCTAACTTTTCCCACTGATATAATCATATTCAAACATAACTTGCACCTGATTGCTCATAAAACCCTTTCTT
>NW_027168835.1:52500-54716 GCF_036898095.1 Palaemon carinicauda | reverse complement strand
AGTTGGAAAAGCAGAATGCTATAAGTCCAGGGGCTCCAACAGGGAAAATAGCTTAGTGAGGAAATGAAAAAAGGAAAATAAAATATTCTAAGAAGAGTAACAACATTAAAATAAATATCTCTTATATAAACTATAAAAAATTTAACAAAACAAAGAGGAAGAGAAATAAGATAGAATAGTGTGCCCGAGTGTACCCTCAAGCAAGAGAACTCTAACCCAAGACAGTGAAAGACCATGGTACAGAAGTTATGGCGCTAAGATTAAGAGATGTTAACTGATAGAACACAATCTTGCATATATTGGGCAGAAGAGAGAGAGAGAGAGAGAGAGAGGAGAGAGAGAGAGAGGAGAGAGGAGAGAGAGAGAGAGAGAGGAGAGAGAGAGAGAGAGAGCATATGTACATGCCCAAGCCTCGAGTTACTGTCACAATCAATGATGGGCATTGGCAAGGTCGTTGAAAACGTAAATGTTGGTTGTATGATTTTCGAGAGAGAGAGAGAGAGAGAGAGAGAGAGAGAGAGAGAGAGAGAGAGAGAGAGAGAGAGAGAGATATTATTAAAGATCATACAACGTACATTTAATTTTCAATAACTTTGCTAATGCCCACCATTGATTGTGACAATAACTCGAGGCTGGGGTGTATTAGAGAGAGAGAGAGAGAGAGGAGAGGAGAGAGAGAGAGAGAGAGAGAGAGAGAGGAGAGAGAGAGAGAGAGAGAGACCCTTCCCGTATCACACATCTTAGCAGAGTTTACCACTGCTGTCATTTCTTGAAAAAAAACAAAGGCTACTTGATATGATTTTCGTTTAAGAATCTTAGATTCCTATCAAGAGTTCAAACTTGCAGCGAATGTTTTATGTTGAACAGGCTGACATAAATCTCCCTTTATAGTGTATATAAGAAAGGCCTATTTCAAAATAAGAAACACCTATTCTAATGTTATTGTTCTTAATATATACATAATAATTATTCTTTACGTCTCATGTATTTTGTAATGCGCAGAACAGTCGGAGATGGTGGAGAAGGATTAGACTGGATTGGCAATAGAAAATTACCTGATCTAGAGTATGTTGATGACACTGTCCTTATCAGCAGAACACTACAGTATTTGCAATATTTGTTCATTAGAATGTATGAAATATCACACGACACTGGGTTCACGATCAATAGAAGAAAGGCAGATGATGAGAACGCAATATGCAATGGAAGATGAAATATCATTGGGAGGATAAGTGATTAATGATGTAGAATCATTTAAGTATGGTTTGCTGTGAGCGATCAGACTATAGTCTCCTATCATCACCTATCCACAGCGACCAGCATTTGATGAAAATGGCCAAACCCCAGACATGTCTAAGGCCTTGATTAGTTCACCTTTGCTGTTCATGACGATACACAAACCATTATCCCACTAAATAATGGATAAAATGAAGGTCGTTCATTTTTATAAATCGTATGACTTACATTATTGTTATTATTGTTTAATGCTAAGTTACAATCCTAGTTGGAAAAGCAGAATGCTATAAGCCCAGGGGTTTAACAGGGAAAATATCTTAGTGAGGAAATGATAAAAAGAAAAATAAAGTATTTTAAGAAGAGTAACAACGTTAAAATAAATATCTCCTACACAAACTATAGAAATTTTAACAAAACAAGAGAAAGAGAAATAATATAGAAGAGTGTGCTCGAGTGTACCCTCAAACAAGAGAACTCTAACCCAAGACAGTGGAAGACCATGGTACAGAAGTTATGGCACTACCCCAAGACTAGAGAACAATGGTTTGATTTTGGGAAGAGACCAAGATACTGTACATCTCGCCCTTTACATAAAGATTAAAAGATGCTAATTGATAGAACACACCCTTGCATATATCGTGCAGGAAAGAGAGAGAGAGAGAGAGAGAGAGAGAGAGAGAGAGAGAGAGAGAGAGAGAGAGAGAGAGAGAGGACTCATATCCCGGGATGACAGGCTGATTGACATGCAAACGACAGATGCAAAGTTTCTTTCTCTCCCTGGGTCGGGGGTCTCCTTTTCAGCTCCCTCTGTCTTGCCACTCATGAGCCTCCTTCTAACCTTGTCTGGCTACTGCCTGTTGAAAATACCCTTGAACGGTGTGGGTGTGAAACGGGGGATATTAAAGTGTTGGAATAAAAATAAAGACTACGTGTATGAAGTGGTACAATAATCATGAATGATAGTAAACAAATTTAGCTGT
>NW_027168835.1:32500-50000 GCF_036898095.1 Palaemon carinicauda | reverse complement strand
ATCTTGGTCTGGGCCTCACTGATTTGGTTTAAACATACAAGGATATTCATGCATTAATACTACTAAGATTTCGGGCTTTATGGGAAACAAGGATAAGCCAAGGAAATAAAGTACTGTATTTAACATGACAGTCATGACTATTTAGACAGCAATGTCTTAGGGGCATCATATTATTATCATTATTATTATTATTATCATTATTATTATTTATTTATTTATTTATTTATTTGCTAAGCTACAACCCTAGTTGGAAAAACAGGATGCTATAAGCCCAAGGGCTAAAACAGGGAAAATAGCCCAGGGAAAAAAAGGAAATAGGGGAAAACTAGAAAAGAAGTTTAAGAACAATAATGACATTAAAATAAATCTTTCATTTATAGACTATAAAAACTTAAAAATAACAAGAGGATAAAAACTATAAAATATCAAGAGGAAGAGAAACAAGATAGAATAGTGTGCCAGAGTGTACCCACAGGCAAGAGATCTTTAACCCAAGACAGTGGAAGACCATGGTATAGAGGCTATGGCACTACCCAAGACTAGAGTGTCCTTCTCCTAGAAGAGCTCCTTACCATAGCTAAAGAGTTTCTTCTACCCTAGCTAAGAGGAAAGTAGCCACTGAACAATTTGTTTAGTAATTTCAGTGTTGTCAAGTGTATAAGGAAAGCGGGGAATGTGCAAAGAATAGGCCAGAATATTCTATATATGCGTCGGAAAAGATGAAATGAGCCGTAACCAGAGAAAGGGATCCAATGTAGTACTGTCTGTCCCGTCAAAGGACCCTATAATTCTCTAATCAACCTTCCAACAACAGAACTATTAGCACCGCTACTAGCTACTACATATATACTAATAATGAATTAGGTTAGCAATAATTGCTAGTAGATTAACGGTTATCAAATAAGATCTCTCTCTCTCTCTCTCTCTCTCTCTCTCTCTCTCTCTCTCTCTCTCTCTCTCTCTCTCTACAACAGGGGGAGAGGGGAATTCTCTAACCCCCCCATCCCCCACCCTCACCAGACCCTTCCTTTAAAAGTAATTACTGGGCTACTCCCAAAAGAAAAATAGTTAATGAAAGTAATGAAACAAATAAAAAAGCTGAACTCGGGATGGATATTGTTCATGAGATGGGTATTGACCCTTGTTGATGTTGCTCACTATGGTAAGCAGCTCTTCTATAAGAATGACACTCCAAAAACAAACCATTGCTCTCTGGTCTTGGATACTGCCATAGCCTCTGTACCATGGACTTTCACTGTCTTAGGGTAGAGTTCTCTTGTTTAGGGGTACACTCGGGCCCACTATTGTATCATATTTCGCTTCCTCTTGCTTTTTTTTTTTTTACTTTTTGTAGTTAATATGTGAATGATTTATTTTAATGCTGTTACTGTTTTATGTTAATTTTCAACAATTTCTCTTGTAGTTTCAATGATTTCCTTTCCTCACTGGGCTATTTTCCCTGTTGGAGCCCTTGGGCTTATAGCATCCTGCTTTTCCAACTAGGATTGTAGCTTAACAAGTAATAATAATAATAATAATAATAATAATAATAACACGCTGTTCACTGTAATGTTGCTACATTTAACATCATATTTAAGAAGGCTACATGATAGCTGTGTCTTTACAATTGTAGATATTACCATGGAATTTGGCAGGAACAGAGGAACCATGTTCCCTATCAATCCCTGAAATTTTCATCTGGATATGAGAATTATTCTAGGAACAATTTACTCCACCGATAAAAATAACCATTCAACTCATACTGAAATAAACGTTTGCTGTGGCTTTTCTATGGCAGATATAAACATGAAAATTGTTAAGAATATACTTCATATAACACCCTCAAACCCTTTGAAAATCGTTTGGATATCTGTAAAATATCTAGTAGTGTGCTCCTCCTCACTGATTTTTAGTCAAAAGTCGTCACTTGCGTACAAAAGTGACAGCCAGGGCATGCCTATAACAGGTATTAACAATGAAATTACCTAAAACAAAGCTTATATATTCTTAAATAATTTCTTAAAATCTCATTTGAATATATTTATTTGTATAGGAGTTATTGACTCCACCACTGAAAATATCAGCTGTTCCCCCCAACCCCCAGCCCCTACCACCTCGCTCCGAAATCTGTGGTTAGGGAATGATTGGGCTGCGTGTTGGGTTAGATATCTTAAAAAAAAATTGGCATTTCATATAAGGTCATACTTCGCTCGCAACAACAACACAACAACAACAACAAAAATAATAATAATAATAATAATAATAATAATAATAATAATAATAATAATATTAATAATAATAATAATAATTAAAGTAAGTCATATCATATTGAATCAAGACATACTACCTACGAAATGGTTGTCACAACCTCTGATACAATGTAGAATTATATGAACGAAAAGTTGGTGTTGCTTTTATTAAGTTTAGCTCCCCTGCTTCTATTGAATATTACAATGCTATTACATTGACACTGTAAACACATCGAAGAATGCATCACTTGACTTTTTATTAACCTACAAAACATATTTTAAAATTCCTATTTTCGCTCATTTTTATACCTATGACGTCATCACACCGCCTATGCTATGTGTCAATCCAGCCGTCAGAAATAACAATAAGAAATATCAAAAGACGATTAATTAAAGAAAATATTATGAATTAAGTATTTTAATTCACTTGTCTTTTAATTGTATTATCATCTGTTCAAAAAGGTCGTTTATTTATTCTTTTTTAAAAAAATTATTACGTATTTTGTTTCTAAATAAGGTATTCATATCGTCTAGGATTGGCGAGTCCATTATTGGTTTAGGGTAAAAATTTGGTCAGGATAACTTTAAAAGTCGTGAATTTTATCATATCTGACATAATATATTGATACAATAAAACCGAGAGAGAAATAAAACATAATGGCAAGTAGTGAAGTTTGTTTACAAAGTGATCTCACGAGAAAAGGACATAAAAGACTTTTGTCTAAGACCCTTCCTCCCCTTCAGTTAGAAATCAATTGGTATAGATTCCTCCATTTTCAGTAATACCAGAACTTTGTTCCTGAATATACTTTAAACCTTGAATAAGGTTCAAAATAATTCAGAATTTATTTTCATTATTTGAAAAATTTCAACATAATAATAGAATGCTGATGCATATTTACCTATAGAATTTCTTTATTGTTTTTTGAGAGAAATATACCATAGTTTTTTCATTGAGTGACTTCTTATGTCCATCTAATCCATATATTCTTTCACAATCGAGAAATTGCTCTTATTATATAGTTTTTGAGAAAATGGCAACAATAGATCTTCATAATCATAAACATATCATTAGATTGTGAAATATACGTTGCATTGAATGGCCAATTTCAAAAGGAAAATACTACATTCTAGATAGGAGATTTCTTACACATCAAGATTGCCAACCTTAAAATGTTAAGAAAAACAAAATGGTAACTCTTTCAATGCTTTCAAATCGAATATAAAACTCTTAACTGAAGTATAATGTAAATTTATTAATGCTTATAACTACGATAATGTACAGCATAATTCTAGACACTAAAAATATTCTTGGCTATTCTGGTTCGTTTCCTTACGAATTTTACCCTTTTCGAATTGATATTCCAAACTTATTGGACTTCTAAATCATATGGAATCTAGGGAAAAGTAGATAAATGAAATACGGCATTAAGAGTGGGGCCAAAATTGATATCCTAATGATAAGAATCCTTTCTGATATAGTGTCGTCTGGAGGTGGTTCCTTTTGGAATTTAGATTAAAGGATATGTGAAGAATTATGTCTTGATTACTGCCTTTATCACTGTGCTGTCTTCATATGTACAAAAAGAAAGTACCAGTAGTTAACTGATCGGACTATTTTGTTTGTAAATATTATGTTGTTATAAAAGTTAAAAGCTAAAAGAACATAATGTTTATTTCCTTGTCCACTCGGTGATAAGGGCTGCAAACCTTACGACTTTGAGAGAAAAGTAATCAGGCTAAATATTTCCTTCATGACCTCTTTAGAAGGACGATGATATTAAATTTGAAAAATATATATTTTCCGCTTTCTATATTATCCAAGTGATTATCCACTTTCTCTAAATTAGAAATTTTATCCAATTAATTTGTTGGCAATTCTGGGCCCCTCCTGATGTGCTAAATAAATTTTGCCAAAACTGTATACGAGTATTTCTCTTTAAGATTATTTTGTAAATGTCAATATACTGTTTATCTAGACATTCTTATTGTGTAAAATTTATTCATTTCATATTTTATTCAACTATTATATGTAATGAATATTTTATACGTATTTTTAAATAAAAAATACAATAATTTTTCAGTTGATTTAGTGTTCCTAAAGGTCCCCACAGATGGCCTCAGTGAGGTCATTTTGGAAGTAAAATATTGGAAAGAAAATCCAGCCTTAAGGAACAAATTGGGAGTTACCTTCCAATGTCCTTAGCCAATAGGAACGCTCCATTCGGGCAACGGTAAGGAAATTAGCCAATAGGAACGCTCCTTCCGGGCAGCGGCAAAGAAACATAGTCCTTAGCCAATGGGAACACGCCATTCGGGCACACTGTTAGGGAATAGTGGTTTGCTCTTTCAACTAGGTAAAAGAGACAAATGCCAGTTCATAAACTACTGGAAAATTTCCATTTTTGTTACTTTCTTTCGAATGAATATATAGAATAAAACCTTTAATATTATATATATTATATTTCATTTATTGCACATGTGGGTAATAAATCAAGCCCATATCATACTTATACGATACTTATATTTATACGGTATTCTTAATCAAAATCTTATCCTCTGGCTGAAAATGCATTTTTCATATTGATCTAAAGTTTTGTTACCAGTTTTGTAAGCAAAGGCAAATCAACGTTATTTCTATATTGTCCTATAAATATATCATGCACTTTCAGTATTGAATATGGTGATGAAATTCCTGTTTACTTTGATAGTTGGTTAGGTAAATATTTTTAATAATTTCCCTGATCGAATTAATCTTGTGTTGTTTATCTTTAAAAATTGAAATCTTGCCTGAGAAATCCATTACGTTGAAGGTATTTTTGACAGTTTATTTTTCAGATATTAGGAAAATAGGTACAGAATATTGAAAAACTGAAATAAATCGTAATAAATCACATACACTGAAATATGAAATAAGACTAATATAGGATTGGCCAGGAAAGAAAATTGCCGCAAGACAACTTGAGAAAATATGCAAATATACATCGCTATAATCCTTCACATTAAGGGCTGAAGGCATTTAACACTGATTATGAAATTATATTGACTGTTTTTCACCCCAGAATACAGTACTGCAGTGTCTTTACTCTGTGCAATGGATTCAATTGCACCAATTTGCATGGATTATGAAACAAGGCCCCTAGCTCTCTCTCTCTCTCTCTCTCTCTCCTCGACCCAGAAGAGATAGGATTGCAAATCATAATCTACAATATAGATTACGAAATTTTGCTTCCTTATCATTAGTTGAAATTATACAAAACATTAAATTAGATGTAAATTGTGTATTATCAACATATTTTCCCAAAAATTATATACAAAAACAGTAATGTTTATGATTAAAAATTCTCCATCAATTTATGGTTTATGGGTTAAAATCACGTTACCATATCTGTTAGCGTAGGATGGCACTGTGAGCTGGCATTGGCGGACTAGCACAGGGAATTCTCGACCAATCAGAGTTCGTATTGAATCATTTAGGATGTTGAGGGAGGCAACATTGAGACTTGGTCTGCCTCTTGCATCTTAGGTTGCACGGTCGCCCTTTTTTTAAATATCTTTAAACACTAAATAAATCTAATAAGTATTAACCTATAGTTCGCCATATTTATAGCTTAGATAAGGGTTTGCTATTATGAAATACTTCTGAATGAATATTCCAGCATTCATGAGAAATACGAGCGAAGGGAAGAACATTGCAATGTGCAAGGCGGAGTTATTGCAAGCTTGGTGAGCTTCCAGAGTTGAGAGGAGACTTGACAGCTATGTAGAGTTGCAGCATTGCACAATACTGTTGAGGTAGTAGATGAAATTCTCTCTCTCTCTCTCTCTCTCTCTCTCTCTCTTTCTCTCTCTCTCTCTACAGCAGAGATTGGTGAGGTTATGAATTATCAAAATAATAATAATAATAATAATAATAATAATAATAATAATAATAATAACAATAATATTAATAATAATAATAATGACTTCTATTATTATCATTATCATTATCATTATTATCATTATTATTATTATTATTATTATTATTATTATTATTATAAGTTAAGCTACAGCCGTAATTGGGAAAGCAGGATACTATAAACATAGGGATGACTGATAAAAGGTGTCCCACCTAGAGAAAGGATCACCCCTATACTAACTGATTTACACTGGCTGCCGATTAAAGCCAGAATTGAATTTAAAATATGTACAATAACCCACCAAGTTATCAGAACCGGTTGTCCAAAATACTCAAGAGAATTGCTACATATTGCGCAGCCAACAAATCTTGTCGAGACAGGAATAGTCACAGATGGCTTCAAACTGTTGGAACCTAGATTTATGTCTACTTTAGGCTCCAGAGTCTTTATATATGTGGCTCCGAGACTACATAATAAGCTCCCAAGAAACATTCGAATGATTGAAGACATTAAGGCTTTCTTGAGGAAACTGAAGACTTTCTTATTTCATGAGTCTTTTGACAGTGATGATTTAACAGTAAATGAACAATGTGTGACTTGAAAAGATGAATACTGTGAACGAACAAGGTAAAACGACAGTGGAGGTCCTGTAGAGAGTGGGGTTCCCCTGCTGTAGGGGACCGGAAAAGCAGTCATCAAAGTAAAGTAAGTAACAGAGAAAATAGCCCAGTAAGGAAGGGAAATAAGAAAACAGATAGAATACTGTATCTGAATGTACCCTCAAGCATAATAAACAAAGTAATTACCATATGAATATTCCATTTCGTTACAATATATACTCAACGGATTTTATGATTTCATAAACACATGTTTATTAAATCCTCAGTGAAATTAGCCCCAAATCCCCAAAATACTTTTCATGGTCTTTCTTAAAATACTGGGCAACTTCTGCCTTTTCAAATACGCTGGGATTCATGCAATGGGATATCAACTTTGCATGTAATATCGAATGAGATAGGTGGAGTTTATTTAATATTATGTGGGTTTAATGTATGTTTCATGTAATTTTATTATGCTATATATATATATATATATATATATATATTTGTATATATATATGTGTGTATGTGTGTGTTTGTGTGTATACAGTACGTAATTTTATATATAATATATGTATATGTATATGTATGTATATATATATATATATATATATACATATATATGAATACATGAATATATATTTCCTACCTACTCTATCAAAACTATTGTTTCTTTCCATACTTTATAGCAAACTAAGATGTATGAAAAAAGGATATATATATATATATATATATATATATAATATATATATATATATATATATATATATAAATATATAAAGGCAATTCCGAGTTACATCAAAAAATCGAAATCAGAATCCTACAAACAACTGAAATAACCAGATAGTTTTCATGATGATAGGAGACCTGCGTTAAAGTTCCTCCATTTATTATTTGGCGTTGACACGTGTTTTGAATTACTCTCTTTTTCCTATTATCCTGAAAATTATCTGGAGTTCCGTTTGCCCGGATATATATATATATATATATATATATATATATATATATATATATAGAGAGAGAGAGAGAGAGAGAGAGAGAGAGAGAGAGAGAATTTACCATGATTTTTCATTTTAGGAAGGTTTTGGGCCAACCAGTTCTCATTCAAGTTGGGGATTTCTTTGGGTCCTGATTTATGTGACCCTCTTTGCATTTACCTTGCATTTATATTCAGTTTGGAAAACACAGTCCCGGGATATTTTAGCAGAAGACACAGTCTGTTAGAATTAGTTGTCATTATTTCCATTTCCTTGTGAGAAAGGTAGGACAGAGGAATGATGTTTTCTATTGTTATTATCAGATTAATATTTCATTTGTATTATTATAATTACAATTATAATTACAAGCTAAGCCATAACCCTAATTGAAAAGCAAGATGCCACAAGGGAAAAATAGCCCAGTGAGGAAATGAAACAAGGAAATTAATAAACTACAAGAAAAGTAACACTCAAAATAAAACATTTTATGAAGAGTAACAACAATAAATTAGATCTGTCATATATAAACTATAGAAACTTCAAAAAAGAAAAAAAAATAACAAGAGGAAGAGAAACAAGAGAGTGTGACCAAGTGTACCCTCAAACAAGAGAACTCGAACTCAAGACAGAGGCTATGGCACTACCCAAGACAACAATGGTTTGATTTTGGCGTGTCCTTTCCTAGAGGAGCTGTTTACCATAGGTAACGAGTCTCTTCTACCCTAACCAAGAAGAAAGTATCTTGTGTTTGAGATTGAAATTATTAAGAAAAATTTTAGAGCAACGCTCGAAACAAATAAAATTTTTGCATTATCCAGTGAAACTTGATTATGTTGTTGTGGCCTTATTGGTAACGTCTCTGCCTGGTGATCACCATGGATTCGATAGTTCCTTTGGTCGCTGCAACCTTACCATCGTTGTGAGCTAAGGATGGAGGGTTTAGGGGAGCTTATAAGTCTATCAGCTGAGTCATCAGCAGCCATTACCTGTTCCTCCCTGGCCCTAGCTTGGGAGGTGAGGGGGCTTGGGCGCTGATCATATGATTATGGTTTGTCTCTAGGGCAATGTCACCGTTCCTTGCTTCTGCCATTCATGAGAGGCCTTTAAACCTTAAACTGGACAATTCCAAGATATTGTTTTTCTCTGCCATGACCTGCAGTTCCTCAAATAATAGATGCCTGCTACTGGATCGAATAATTTACTGTTCCTGCATACTGCTTTCCCAATTAGGGTCATAGTTTAGCTAATAATAATAATAATAATAATAATAATAATAATAATAATAATAAAGTGAATATTTCTAATATTTAGTAACCTCTAACCACAATCTCCTATTTACCTTATAACAGAACAACGAACAAAACTACTTGAAAGAAACACAGAATCTCTTAAGATTTATTTAATAGATTTAATAACCATAGAATAACTCCTTTCTTTCTTCGTCTCTGTAGCGTTCCCTTACTTCATTATTCTCTATGTCAATTTCCTGGCCCATGTCGTATCCTCTATATTTATCACAAATTCCCTATACCTCCTCAGACACTCTTATTTCAAAAATCTAAAATATTCTTATCACAACTAACACCATGTAGTCATTTTCATTCCATTATATCTAATATTCCTCTGGATCTTATTCCTTTTCCTTATTCTGTTTATTCGATGGGTTTCGTTTTTCCCTCTACCATCTTTCAGAATCTATTTTTAGAAACTGCCAACCAACTCCCCCCCCCCCCCACCCCGTCTCCCACCTTCTCCCCTGCGAGTCCACCCAGGCAAGCTCAACACTCCCCCAACCTCAATCCCCCACCCCCTGTTCTAGGTCTATAACCAAATGCGTCATATTCTCTCTCTCTCTCTCTCTCTCCCTCTCTCTCTCTCTCTCTCTCTCTCTCTCTCTCGTGGCCTGCACAATAGCACAGAGCCATCGCTATGCTATCATTATTATTATTACTTGCTAAGCTACAACCCTAGCTGGAAAAGCAGGATGCTATAAGTCCGAGGAATCCTACAAGGAAAAATAGCGCAGTGAGGAAAGGATATGAAATAGATAAACTATATACGCTAAAAGAAGTAGCCTGTCACATATAAACAATGACGAGAGAATAGTGTGTCTGAGTATACCCTCAAGCAAGAGAACTCTAATCCAAGACAGTGGAAGACTAAGGTACAGAGGCCAAGGCACTACCCAAGACTAGATAACAATGGTTTGGTTTTGGAGTGTCCTCCTAGAAGAGTTGCTGACCACAGCTAATGAGTCTCTTTCTACACCAGCATAAGCAATCTACCACAAACAAACAGCCCATAGTAGTAGAATCTGCATCAGTTCAATACAATTTGTAATTATGTGTATAGCATATGGATAAGCCGTATGCAGAAACTTAGTGAAAATGATACTCTTGGTTTTCTTAGAGGAAGATTAAATTATGTGAGATGGTTTGCGTCAAATTTGTATAAGGAAAAATTGAAGAAACTTGTTACAAAGGAATTCATGAGTTCAACTATTTAATTGACAAAATGTAAATATTGTATTTTGTTATTTTAAATAAAAGTTGAAAAAAAAAAGTTCTATACCTAAACACCGACATAAAGGCTAAAATCAAGTGAAAATTCTTCACCAACCATTCTTGAGCAATATTCACGATTCTATTTAACGCTAGATTTTAAAGGTTTGAAGGTCACTCATGAATGGCAGAGGCAAGTAAAAGCGATTGCCCAAAGGTTTGAAGGCCACTCATAAAGGACAGTGGCATTGCCTTAGCTAGCAGGACAATCACTAGAGACTGACTATATATCCTTATACGATCGTCTCCCTAGCTAGGTCTAGAGAGGGCCAGGCAATGGCTGTTGATCGCTCAACAGGCAGATCTACAGGCTCCCCCATACGCCTCCTCCTTAGCTAACAAGGTTTGTGAGGTTGCAGACACTAAAGAAACTATCTAGTTTGAGCGTGACTCGAATCCAAGTCCGGCGATCGCCAGTCAGGGACGCTTCCATAAGGCCACCACAATTCTAGATATTTCCGTTGCCCTATAAACACGTCTTTAAGCCTCCCATTAGGATGAACAATTATATCAGCATTTGAAAAACAGATATTTGATGACCATGCAAAGGTTGAAGGCAACAGATTATCACAAATTGGATAGAGGCCTTGAAGACCAGTTCCAGTTTTGTAAGACGAAAATCATGTGGAGGTCCAATTTCATGTTTGACGCAATCAGCCAACGCATGCACATCCTCAAGTCAACAAAAGACGTTTCGAGAATATGCCAATGCGATATAAAACAAAATATACCAAGATAAAAAATATATTCAATATCAGTATATAAAAACTCCATTTAATGAGGCTCATAAGGACCCAGTTTATCTTCACCTCTATAAAAACAAATTGTGAGAGAAAATATCTTAAATTCGAATCCTTCAGATGCCCTAACCTGAGCACACACATGTATAATTACACACACACACAAAAAAAATATTTTTTAGTAAATATTGAAGGTGAAATGTAAAAAAATCAATATAACAGCCTTTGATTACCTCGTTTCTCTCTCTCTCTCTCTCTCTCTCTCTCTCTCTCTCTCTCTCTCTCTCTCTCTCTCTCTCTATTGAAACAAAGCTACCAGGCATTCAGTCGATACTTATAAAAAAATGAAAATTCACAGAAGCTTATAAAACACACTTAAATTTCTGCATTATTCACTTTGATTCCCTATAAATGAACGCGAATCGTTATAGTACGCTTACAAATCCCCAAAACATAAAATACAAAAATTCGTTGTCTTGGCTGCGTGGGTGAGAGAGAGAGAGAGAGAGAGAGAGAGAGAGAGAGAGAGAGAGAGAGAGAGAGAGAGAGAGAGAGAGAGAGAGAGAGAGAGAGAGAGCTAGCGCGCTTCGAGTCGTTTGGAAAGTGACATGTGAGTGAAGGGCAGTAAGATGTGGTTTGACCATCCACTGGATAGGAGAACGCAGGTGGATCTGGGATGGAGAAGACATGTGGATAGGAGAAGGCCCGGAAATGGATAGGCAAGTCGAGAGACTGGCCTATACGGGAAGCTGTGCGAGCTATGGGTTATAAAGGACGAATGAATATCATTTATCACAAACTTGTCCTTAAGTGTAAAGCGGGTTACGGTTTTATGCACTATTTTGAAGTCCCTGTTAACAGGGCAGTATTTTAACTGAACAAACATGAATGATTACACAAAAGTTAACACGAAGTAAATAATGAGAGTGAAGTGAAAAAAAAACCTCTCTCTCTCTCTCTCTCTCTCTCTCCTCTCTCTCTCTCTCTCTCTCTCTCTCTCTCTCTCTCTCTCTCTCTCTTTGTGAAAACTGCATGCAAAGGCAAACTGTATGCAAACCCAAGAATGAAAGACTGAATTAGAAGAAGTAATTTAAAATATCTCGAGTCTTACAAAAGGGTTCATACCATCACAGTATGTATTTAAAAACACGCTCACAAATGCATGCATGTTATAACATACAAGATGGGACAGCATACCTATATAGGGGAAAAAATTCAGCTACAACATTCTTTGACTTTAGTTTTACATAAGCAATTTATTCTATAGTTTATGAATTGGTCAATGTGATATTAGGATTACACCAATCCCTTCGGAGATTTTAATCCTCCCTTTCGTAACAGGATTTTCTCTACACTAGGATGTCTTGTTAAGTTCAATGGACTTGTAATGTTAGTGCATTTTCAACAGGTTGTCTTCGTATTTCTAACGTAAATGTAAAATTAGAATACTTCAGTGGACCTTACTCAATGTTTAAGTCTGATACACACTATATATGCAACGTACTTCTGAATGATATGTTTTGATGAAGCTAAATGAATTTCATGATGGGAGGAATAAATGAAAATCATACGACGGTCAACAACTCTTTAATAAAGAGAAAAGAGAGAGAGAGAGAGAGAGAGAAGAGAGAGAGAGAGAGAGAGAGAGAGAGGAGAGAGAGAGAGAGAGAGAGAGAGAACAGGTTTCTTTCGTTTTTTTAAATATTAGCTTACTTAAGTACTAATGATCTGCTTGACATTTTAGTTCCATGAATAATAACAGTAACGAAAATAATAATAATAATAATAATAATAATAATAATAATAATAATAATAATAATAATAATAATAATTTCCTGGGATGTTCGAAATGCTTAAGTGGCCTACACATGAAAATATTCCAATCACCTAAAACAGGCAATGTAGGTTTCAATATGTGCAGAGAGAGAGAGAGAGAGAGAGAGAGAGAGAGAGAGAGAGAGAGAGAGAGAGAGAGAGAGAGAGAGAGAGAGAGAGTCACATCTAAACGTGTTAAAACTCAAAATGAATTTTTGATAAATATAAAGTTAATTAAGCAAATATTATATCTAGCCCCGATTCGCTAATGAAAATAAGACCGTGGAAATAAGAAATCCTAATAAGATAAAAAGTAGAGTTATTGACTGTAGACGAAGCTGAACTATGCCCAGAAAAGTCTCTTTGCCTTGGTTAGATCACGGGCAAAAAGAATATAACAATCGGATTATTATTATCATTATTAATATTATTATTATTGTTATTATTATTATTATTATCTAAGCTACAACCCCAGTTGGAAAAGCCGGATACCATAAGCCCAAGGGCTCCAACAGGCCAAAATAGCACAGTGAGGAAAGGAAATAAGGAAATAAATAAACTATATGAGAAATAAATGAACGATGAAAATAAAATATCTTAAAAACCGTAACAACATCGAAGGATATTTCATAAATATAGTATAGAGAGACTTATGTCAGCCTGTTCAACATACAATCATTTGCTGCAAGTTTGAAGTCTTGAAGGATATTCAAGAAGGACGCCTCTCCCTTCCCAAAGGCTCATCAAGTCGGGGAACAAAGAGAGAGAGAGAGAGAGAGAGAGAAGAGAGAGAGAGAGGAGAGAGAGAGAGAGAGAGAGAGAGAGAGAGATCCCTCTTCAGGGGAAGTAATTATATACCACATTTCCATATGCGTGTGTTTGTGATATTGTGTCTGTTATGCTGTGTGCTGTGGGAGAATGTATGCGTATGCCTGTATGTGTACGCAATTGAGTATGTGTCTATATGCACATATCGTATTCTATTTCATATGCTAAATGTATACATTATGCTACACGCACAAACTATAACGCTTTGGGTGAAGCAGCTACCGATCACGAGTCCAGCACGTGGTCAAGGCTTGCACGCGCGCACGTGCAGACACGCGTTACACTTACCACATGCCAGCACGTGATCAAGGCTTGCACGCGCGCACGTGCAGACACGTGTTACACTTACCACGTGCCAGATGAATAAAACTGCGAGCAAATAATTTTGTTTGGATTTCAAATTAGTTGTTTTAGTTCAACAAATAAAAAGTAAATGGTTGTGTTATTAGCAAATGTTTAGAACAGATGCCTAAGCTCAAGAAAATACTTAAAAATGACCAGCTATTGCTACGGTTTGCTTCTCAGAAATTGCTTTAAAAATGCCTCACCGGAAGCTTGCAGCTCCACATTTGTAAAATTGTTTACTGAAATCATCAATTAACGTTGCCATTAGATTACATAAAGTTGTAGAGACACAGTGAAGAAGATTTGGAAAGGCTGGAAGTTATTGTAAATGGATAAAGTAGGAAATGAAAACATTATTACGAATGAATGTGTTAATCATTTGTTACCATAACGCCAAGGATGAGATTGGAATTGTTCGTTTATATATATATATATATATATATATATATATATATATATATATATATATATATATATATATATATATATATATATATTTATATACATATATATATATATATATATATATATATATATATATATATATATATTTATATATATGTATATATATATACATACATATATATATATATATATATATATATATATATATATATATATATATATATATATATATATATATATATATATGCGTGTGTGTGTATGTGTGAGTGCATATACCCATGTGTATTGGCTATATATACTGTATATGAATATACATGTATAAACGAATGTATACATAGAGTATAAACATATCTATACATACACACACACGCGCACTTAGTATTTCACAAGACTGGAAATATGAAATGCTGTCAAATACTGCGTAGCATGTCATTAAATGGATATAATTACAGTACGCTAACTTATAATCGCAGAAACAATGTGCAACACCTATACTGTACAGTGCACTATACGAGTATGCCAAGACATGAAAATGATTATTATAATTGGAAAAAAAAATCAAGAATGAAATAAGGGAGAAAATTAATCTTCTCTGGTATCGCGTGTTACAAATGAGATCACAGCTACCAACATAGAGGAACCTTTGCAAGATCTGTGCAATTCACGTAAACTATCTATGGATTCGGAAATTCATAACAAACTAGGTGGTACATCTGTATGGGTCAAGAAAATTCCTCGTGATTATTATAGAATGAAGAGCATTTAGTGACACTTAGATTTTTTGTGATGGAATTCGATATATACAGCTATGTCTTTTACAGAACATTGCCTGTGATTTCATAATGGTCTCCGACATAGAAATATGCTAAAACAGCTCTTACATACTGGCGAATAAAGACTAGAATCGCAACATCCCTGTTGGTGGTGGGGAGAAGAAGGGGGGATAGTTATGTATCCAAGCTGGGGGGCTTCGGGATGGGGGGTATTGCCTACTAAGGGATTATGGATGATAACTAAAGCCCAGTAAACAACAACACTTCCCTTCGCTAACCAACCTTATCATACCAGATATTTTAATGCCCAACTTTTTGCTTTTTGCCCTCCTAAATTAATTCTCCCTGTCACATCTGTCATTAACTGTCAGCCACGTTTCCTGCTCGTGGACCTACTGCGTTCCTTCTCTCTCACGCGACCAGTCACACCCACAAAAACATTTGCAGATTATCATTAACTTAACGGTGTTCAGACTCTTGGTATTTACTTCAGCAGTTCCTATGCGGACGCTTATGAAATAGATTGATCAAGGAAGAGATGATGATGATGAGGATGAAGACTTAATGGTATGGTACAATTGGAAAACTCATCAGAAATAGCATATTTTACTTCAGAATATTATTCGTTAACAGTAGATTGTTTTAGTTAAGTATACCACGACAAAAGCTTCCCAAATATACCAGCTGTTTTGGCATAGAGTTCTCTTGCTTGAGGGTACATTCGGGTACATTTCGATCTTATTTCACTTCCTCTTGTTTTTTGTTTTTTTGAAGTTGTTGTATTTTATATATGAAAGATATATATTAATCTTGTTGCCATTTTCTAAATATTCTTATTGAACTGCTCATTACTTCTGTAGTATATTTTTATTTTCTTATTACCTTCCCTCACTGGGCTATTTTTCCTTGTTGGAGTTCTTGGGCTTATAGGATCTTGCTTTTCCAGTAATGGTTATATCTTAGATAATAATAATAATAATAATAATAATAATAATAATATAACTCTGAAAATGGATGGCAACCAGCAAACCACAATCAAACTAGAAGGAAATATCAAAAGGGCCCTTGATTTCAAATACCTCGGCTTGGCGATGGACAATGCGGGGGACATGGAAAAGGAAATTAACAAACGTATTCAGTGTGTTTTAAACACCAATAGGAACATGTCTGGGGTCATATGTGATAGAAAAGTTCTCATAACTAAGGGCTGAATGCACAAAACAAGTGTCAGAGCACTAATGACTTATGGATTCGAAGCAATACCAATAAAATAGAAAGAAAGATTGATGGACACAACTGGGATGAGGATGCTTTGGTTGATTAGGGGAGAAACAGAATGGACAGTGTTAGAAAGGAACATACACTGTATCAGGGGTACAGAAAGGTCATTGAGGCATCAATGTAAGTGCAAGAGGCAAGGTTAAGATGGAATGCTCACCTCATGAGAAGAGAGGAGCAATGTGTGGAAAGAGAAGTAAGTGATGGATGTGCAGGTGGATGGAACAAGAAGGAGGTGATGACCTTAGACCAGATAGAAACAGTACATTGGATATGATATGAGTGGTAGTAGGTTGGCCACAGCACCAGGCACCCGTTGATATACTACCACTAGAGAGTTATGGGGTCCTTTGACTAGCCAGGCAGTACTGCATTGGATCCTTCTCTCTGGTAACGGTTCATTTTCCCTTTGCATACATACACACACACCGAATAGTCTGCCACATTCTTTACATATTCTCCTCTGTCCTCATACACCTGACAACACTAAGATTAGAAAACAATCCTTCTTCACAATAAGGGTTAACTACTGCACTTTATTTCAGTGGCTAGTTTCCTCTTGTTAAGAGTAGAAGAGACACATTAGCCATGGTAAGCAGCTCTTCTAGGAGAAGGACACTCCAAAATCAAACCATTGTTCTCTAGTCTTGGGTAGTGCTATAGCTTCTGTACCATGGACTACCGCTGTGGTGGGTTAGAGTTCTCTTGCTTGTGGGTAGGGCACACTATACTATCTTACTTCTCTCCCTTTTGTTTTGTTAAAGTTTTATAGTTTCTAGATAAGATATTTATTTTGATGTTGTTACTGTTCTTAGAATATTTTTTCCTTGTTTTCCTCACTGGGCTATTTTCCCTGTTAGAGGACCTGGGCTTCTGGAATCCTGGTTTTACAACTAGGGTTATAGATTAGCATTTAATAATAACAATAACGATAAAAAGGGAAGAAACAACAGAATACGAAAGTAATTAGAAAGAGATTCATTGGAAATGGCAATCCTGAATAAGGACTTGAATATGAATAAACCTGGGAA
>NW_027168835.1:20000-30000 GCF_036898095.1 Palaemon carinicauda | reverse complement strand
AGAACAATAAATGTTGGTACAATGACAGGAAGGGAAGAGGCAACAGCTGATCTAATGAAAACAAGGGGAGTAATTATCATCTGTGTCCAGGAGACAAGATGGAATGGTGACAAAGATATGGAACTGGGGGACGGGTATAAGCTAGTCTATAGTGGAGATAATACAGAAGGAAGGGATGGTGTTGGAATAATTCTGTAAATTGAAAGGAAAAAGGAAGTGTTTGAAATCAATAGGAGAAATGATAAAATCATCTGGATAAGTCTGATGGTTAGAAATTGCACTGTTAGCATCTTTAGTGCTTGTGTACCCCCAGATAATCTGCTAAGACGAAGAGAAGGATTGCTTTTGGTCTGAATTAAAGAGAGAGAAAGTATATTAATGACAATATTGAAGGAAAATTTGACAGTCAGTGTTGTGAAACCCACTTGGTAATCAACCTCATGTCACAAAAAATAAAGGTATTTGAAAGAATTATGGATGGAAGCTGACGTCAAATTTTCATCAGTAGACAGAAACTAGGATTCATGAAGAGACTTAGTACTGAGAAGGCAACTTTTCCTCCAAGACAAAGTCATGAAAAATATATGGAGAAGCAAAAGACCTTGCAGATAGCCTTTATGAACCTTGAGAAGGCATGTGACAGTGTACCATACCATGCAGTAGAAATGTAAAGACCAGCATCAGATCTACAGTTGGAAGGACAAAAACTTTTAAAGTTGAGGTTGGGCTACAATATTTATTTAATATTGTCTTAGATATGTTGATAGAGGATATCCTAAAGGAACCAGTATGGTGTCTGCTTTAAGCAGATGACATAGTCTTGTTAGACAAGCATAGGGAAAATCTGGAAAGGAAGCTGGAAAGATGGAGATATACCTTGGAGACTAGAGGGTTAAGGATAAACAGGAAGATGACTGAATATATGAAAACCAAATTGAATGGCAACCTGCAAACCACAATCAAATTAGGTGGAGGAAACATCAGCAGGACTCATGAATTCAAATATATTGGCTCCGCAATGGGCAAGGCTGAAGACATGGAGAAGGAAATTAACATCTTGACTCACATGTGTCTGGAACACCAGGAGGAAGGTGTCTGGGGTCATAAGATAGAAAAGCGCCCATAACTAAGGGGTGAATGCACAAGCAAGCTGTCAGACCAGCAATGACATATGGATTGGAATTAGTACCACTAAAGAATGTAATGGAGATGAGGATGTTTAAGTGAATGAGTGCATTTTACTGCAAAATAAACAAAAACATTATTAAGGTTAAATTGCTGCAGTTACTTTAGGCAGTTTATTGTCCATCGTGATAATAATAAAAATAATAATAATGATAATGATATAATAATAATAACAATAATGATGACAAAATATAAATCTGCATATATATACACTGTATATACTATGTAAGTATGTATTCATAGAATAAATTCTTAACTAGATCTATTTCGTCTAAGTGCTACTTGCATGTATAATAAATATATATATATATATATATATATATATATATATATATATATATATATATATATATAGATATATATATAGATATATAGATATATATATATATATATATATATATATATATATATATATGTGTGTGTGTGTGTGTGTGTGTGTATGAGAACGAAGTAAGCAATGGAAAGTGACATATCATTGGAACAAGAGAGGATTAATAGAGTGGAATCATTTAAGTAATTAAGAACTATGCTATCCAATACAGGGTCTTTAGAATTAGAAATGAGTGAAAGATTGATAAAAGCAAACCAGATAATGGCTGGGTCATGTAAAATTCGGAAATCAAATCGCCTGAAATTACATATAAAATCAGACTATATATCACTTTAGTGAGATCGGTGTTACTCTATGGATATGAGTCCTGGTATGACAATGAGACAATCTGCAACAGATTTTGTAGATTTGAGAACAAAGACCTAGGATATATGGTAGGACAGGATTACAAATGAAACTATAAGAGAGATTACTCGAGTGCCATATGAGGTTGGGATCATGATGAGGGGTAGATGGAGATTGTTTGGGCATGCTCTTCCCACTCCCCAGGAGAGATTAGTTCACCAAATGTTCAGCTGGGCACCACAAGGCACTAGAAATGTGGAACACCAAGGCCTACATGGCTGAGAAATATGAAGCAGGAAGCAGATGATGAATGGAGAAGTATTGATTTAAAAGCTCAAGATAGAGACGACTGGCAATATGTAACTTATAATATATATATATATATATATATATATATATATATATATATATATATATACACTGTATATATATACACTGTATATATATACATATATATATATATATACACTGTATATATATACATATATATATATATATATAGGCCATAGTCTTCAATGAACAGTGCATAAAAGAGGGTCACCTGATTTTATATATATATATATATATATATATATATATATATATATATATATATATATATATATATATATACACACACATATATATATATAAGTATATATATACATAAATATGTATATATATATATATATATATATATATATATATATATATATATATATGTATATATATATACTGTATAATCAGGTGACCCTCTTTTATGCGCTTTTGATTGAAGACTATGCCATTTATTTTCATCGGCTGGCCTTACTACGAGGCCGAAGTTAGTAGCTATACCGGGACGTGTGGTCTAACTCTAAGCCAAGTGCTGGGTTATATGTGTGATATTTACAGTTAGAGGAATATGATCGCTGATTGGCCATTGTCCTCACTGGGAGAAGCTCCGTTCCAAGGAAGCTCCTCGGTCTTTTTTAATATGTCGAATAGCAGTTGGAAGACCAGCACTTCTTTAGCAGCCAAGTAGGAGAAACAGTTCCCTGCAAGGTGCTGAAGATAGGTAATTCCTGCTGGAATAGCAGGGCCATCAGAATTCTAAATCTCCTGCTGTCTCGGGCAGTGCTGATGAGCTAACAGACAAACTTCGGACTTTTTCTCTAAGGTGACATATGATCTGTTACCCTTCCAGAAGAGATAAGTCTCCTATTTCTCAGAAGAAAAAAAAAAAACACACATCTACAATCATCATTGAACCATGGTATGTCCATCACTTGGTATTTTAAACGAAAAATAATTTTCCCTCGAGAGAATAACAGGTAAATTCCCTTTATATCATCAAAATGCCATTTCAGTCATACAAAGATATATATAACTTCAAAGCATACGACACACTAAGGACATGCTGCAGTCTCTCTCTCTCTCTCTCTCTCTCTCTCTCTCTCTCTCTCTCTCTCTCTCTCTCTCTCTCTCTCTATCTATATATATATATATATATATATATACGTATATATATACGTATATATATATGTACTGTGTATATATATATATATATATATATATATATATATATATATATATATATATATATATATATATATACATGCACAAACACAAACACACATATATATATATATATATATATATATATATATATATATATATATGATCAGAAATAACATTGAAATAGATCAAACTATACCAAAGAGTTATGTTTCCTTTTGCTTATCCAAGTGATTACAAAATTGCGTTGGTTTTCTAATACAATTTTTGTATTGATATTTAAAAATAGAAGAGAAATTAAAAATATTTGAAGAGTTCGAAGTAATTTGGAGATTCTACAGAGGAAAACTGAATGACTATTTGCTTACACATATCGACATGCATACCCATACATAAACATAAATTTTAATCAAAAGGACAATAATGATAAAACGAAGGTGTTGCCTTAAGATAGGTTAATAAATTGACATTACTTACCTATCGTAATGTGGACCATCTTTCATCTCAAACTCGTCAGTCCCATTGGTTGCAGCAACCTCACCATCCACGTGAGCTAATGTGGGAGGGGGACCTATTATTCTATCTGCTGAGTCATGTGTAGCTGTTGCTTGGCCCTAGCTTGGGTGGAGAGGTGGCTAGGGCGCATATGTATATATGATAGGGCAAGGTCACTGTCCCGTACTGTCCTTTAACCCTTTGAACCTGAAAATAGATAGGAATAAAGTTAGTTTCTGAGACCAATAACATTGTTAGAGACAAATCATTGGCTTGCAAGAAAGACACATACGTTTTGCATTCTGCATACTCTGCAAGTCTAGCTATTTGAATACGAACAAAATCTTCGAATGACTCATATATATATATATATATATATATATATATATATATATATATATATATATATATATATATATATATATATATATATATATATATATATATATATAGATCATCTATTAACAAATGCAACCGTTTCTAGTCCACTGCAGGACAAAAGCGTCAGACATGTCCTTATTCCTGTCTGGGGGTTGGCCAGTTTTGATCACCATGCTTGCCACTGGATTGGTGATGGTGGAAGACTTTATTATGATCACTCACAGGAAACCAACCTAGTATAGGTGGCCCTGACTAGTACAGTCTACCTGATCATGGCAATATACAAAGGACATCACAACCTTAAGACATCCCCACTCAGAAAGGGAGATATATATATATATATATATATATATATATATATATATATATATATATATATATATATATATATATATATATATACCCAGATTCAAGACGAACAAATAATTCAAGAACAATCACTTCATTCATATCACACAAGAAACTCCAACTTAACTCTTCCCTTCATACGTGTTAATAATTACAACCCTAGTTGGAAAAGCAGGATGCTATAAGCCCAAAGGCTCCAACAGGAAAAAATAGCCCAGTGGGGAAAGGAAACAAGGAAATAAATAAACTACAAGAGAAGTAATGAATAATCAAAATAGAATATTTCAAGAACAACAACATTAAAATAAATCTTTCATATATCAACTATAAAAACTTTAAAAAGACAAGAGGAAGAAAAATAAGATAGAAAAGTGTGATCGGGTTTACCCTTAAGCAAGAGACCTCTATAAAGGTATTAAATATTGAAATACTCAGCCCACTTACCTAAGGCATTGCATAGCGTCCGATCTTTAAAAAAAACAAAGAAATCTCATATTAATTGTGTACTAAAGCCCTTCGTTTGTGTATATATATATATATATATATATATATATATATATATATATATATATATGTATATATATACATATATATATATAATGTATACATATGCGTATGTGTAGGCCTATGTGTATGTATAGTATGTACATATTCTGTATATGCATATAAATTTTCATTTTCTTAATTACAATATAATTTCAGATGTATTGTTCTCGAAGAGCTCTGCTTCATATGTGCTTGAATCGAATCTTTATTGGAAATCTGTTTATGTAGATATTTTTGTCCAATAAACATTAATATTATTATTATTATTATTATCATTATTATTATTATTATTATCATTGGCAGTAGTAGAAGATGGCAGCTTAAAGCTATTAATCAATATATCTACCTTGAACGCTCAAACATGAACCAAATTTGAAGTCTCTGTGACAACGATGTCTAAACTGATTACGCGAACGTTTGCCTACACATATCTCGTATAATACCTATTACAAGTTATATTACAGGATCCCAGAAGCCACATGCAAAGCGTTTACTGTATTATAATCGATATCATAAGAGAAACAGGTTATTTACCGGCCCAAATGAGTTAAAATTGACCGCCAAAATTGAAACGCCATCAGCTGATATGGGTTCAACGGTTACCTCACCACAACTCCTAGTCTAACCCCCCCCCCCCACCCCCACACACGAGTCCCAGCTTATCTCCGTATAGTTTAATCATATTCTCATTTTGCTTTTTTATCATATATTTCTTCAATTAATTCTATTATTACCATACTTACGTTCTAAGTTCTATTAAAACACTATTCTATTTCTTATTATCCTCTTTGATATGTAGCGAAAGGATTTGCATATCGCCATGATCAGCCAGGCTGTACGAATCAAGGCCACACATACTAGGTAGGTTTGCTGTGAGCGATCAGACTTAAGTCTCCCACCATCATCAATTCACAGTGTCCAGTGTGGTGATGAAAATGGCCAAACACCAGGCATGACTAAGGACATGTCTGAGGCCCATGTCCTGCAGTGGAGTGGAAACGGTTTGTTGTTGATGTATAACGCACACACACACATACATAGACACACGCACACACACACAAAGCCATTATCTGATACATATTGGGTGTTGGAGATAGATGGAACGAGCGATGGAAATAAAGTTGTTGGAGAAAGAGGTCCCGGGAATTTTCGTTGGAGACTGGTGGCGTAGTGAAAGACAGTGTTGAAAGATATGGTAATGTGTTGGAGAGGAAAAAAGGCACTAGCTGGGTATTAAAGATATAATTTCAAGTGTTAGAGAAACATTTGTTGGAGAATAATAAAGAATGTTGTTGGAGATTCTGTGTATTCAGGTATAAGGACTCGACCTTGACCTTGACCTTTCAAAATTTAACCATATCCAGCCTTTTACATATCAGTTAATCCCTGCAAGATTCATTACCCTACGATTGAAATTGTTGCCAGGAAGCTGTTGACTAACAAACACAAAGACATACAGGGGGTAAAACATAACCTCCTTCTAATTTCGTTGGCGGAAGTAACAATCACTTCATCCACATGGAACAAGAAACGCCAACTTAACTCTTCCTTTCATATGTGTTAAAAGCTACAACCTTAGTTGGAAAAGCAAGATGTTATAAGCCAAAGGGCTCCAACAGGGAAAATAGCCCAGTGGGGGAAGGAAACATGGAAATAGATAAATCGCAAGAGAAGTAATGAACAATCAAAATGGAATATTTCAAGAACAACAACATTAAAATAAATCTTTAATATATAAATTATAAAAACTTAAAAAAAAACAATAGGCAGAGAAATAATATAGAAAAGTGTGATCGATTATACCCTCAAGCAAGATAACTCTATAAAGGTATTGAACATTGGAATATTCAGCTCGCTTAGCTAAGGCATTACACAGCGTTCGATCTTAAAAAAAAAAAAATCTCATAGCAATTATGCACTGAAGCTCTCCGTTTGTATACACACACACACACACACACACACACACACACATATATATATATATATATATATATATATATATATATATATATATATATATATATATGTGTGTGTGTGTGTGTGTGTATGTAAAGTATGTACATATTCTGTATATGCATATAATTTTAATTTCATTATTAATTACAATATAATTTTAGTTGTATTGTTCCCGAAGAGCTTTGCTTCATATGGGCTTGGACCGAATCTTTATTGGAAATCTTTTTATGTAGATATTTTTGTCCAATAAACATTAGTATTATTATTATTATTATTATTATTATTATTATTATTATTATTGGGAGTAGTAGTAGACGGTAGCTTAAAGCTATCAATCAATATATCTACCTTGAACACTCAAACATGAACCAAATTTGAAGTCTCTGTGACAACGATGTCTAAACTTATGATTACGCGAATTGTGTTTCGAACACACCGAAAACGTTGGCCTACACATATCTCGTATAATACATATAACAGGTTATATTACAGGATCCCAGAAGCCACATGCAAAGCGTTGAATGTATTATAATCGATATCATAATAGAAACAGGTCGTTTAGAAGCTCGAAATGAGTTTAATTTGATCGCCAAAATTGAAACGCCATCAGCTGATATGGGTTCAACGGTTACCTCACCACAACTCCTAGTCTAACCCCCCCCCCCACCCCCGCACACGAGTCCCTCCAGCTCATCTCCATATAGTTTAATCATATTCTCATTTTGCTTTTTTATCATATATTTCTTCAATTAATTCTATTATTACCATACTTACGTTCTAAGTTCTATTTAAACACTATTCTATTTCTTATTTTCCTCTTAGATATGTAGCGAAAGGATTTGCATATCGCCATGATCAGCCAGGCTGTACTAATCAAGGCCACCCATACTAGGTAGGTTTGCTGTGAGCGATCAGACTAAAGTCTCCCACTATCATCAATTCACAGTGGCCAGCGTGGTGATTAAAATGGCCAAACACCAGGCATGACTAAGGACATGTCCGAGGCCCATGTCCTGCAGTGGACTAGAAATAGAGTATTGTATAACACACACAGTGAGGGAGAAAGATTGAGATTGTGAGGGAGCAAGATTGTTTGAGACAGTGAGGGGGAAAGATTGAGACAGTGAGGGAGAAAGATTGAGACTGAGGGAGCAAGATTGTTCGAGACAGTGAGGGAGAAAGATTGAGACAGTGAGGGAGTAAGATTGTTGGAGACAGTGAGGGAGAAAGATTGTTCGAGATAGTGAGGGAGCAAGATTGTTGGAGACAGTGAGGGAGAAGGAGTGAGACAGTGAGGGAGAAAGATTGAGACTATGAGGGAACAAGATTGATGGAGACAGTGAGGGAGAAGGAGTGAGACAGTGAGGGAGAAAGATTGAGACTATGAGGGAACAAGATTGATGGAGACAGTGAGGGAGAAAGATTGAGACAATGAGGGAGCAAGATTGTTGGAGACAGTAAGGATGAAATATTGTTGTAGGCAGTGAGGGAGAAAGATTGTTGGCGGTAGTGATGGAGAAAGATTGTTTAAGACAGTGATGGAGAAATATTGTTGGAAATACTGATGGAGAAAGATTGTTAGAGGTTCTATTGTAGATTATTAGTTATGAAAGACGGAAACAACTGATCAATAATGATAAAAATAAGAGAGAGAGAGAGAGAGAGAGAGAGAGAGAGAGAGAGAGAGAGAGAGAGAGAGAGAGAGAGAGAGAGAGAGAGAGAGAGAATTCAAATAGTCTATGCCACAACTCGTAACGTGGCCAGCTTGAACTAGACTATTTGAACTCTCTCTCTCTCTCTCTCTCTCTCTCTCTCTCTCTCTCTCTCTCTCTCTCTCTCTCTCTCTCTCTCTCTCTCTCTCTATAGATTATTTGAATTCTCTCTCTCTCTCTCTCTCTGCATGTGTGTGTGTGTGTGTGTGTACCTTAAGGAAGGCATTGAAGCCATAAGTTCAGTAACAACTCTCGAAAACATTGAAGAAATCACATTAAATTGCTAATACGTTCACGTAATTTATTTTCAAATCTCTCTCTCTCTCTCTCTCTCTCCCTGCGTGTGTGTGTGTGTGTGTGTGTGTGTGTGTGTGTGTGTGTGTACCTTAAGGAAGGCATTAAAGCCATAAGTTCAGTAACAAGTATCGAAAACATTGAAGAAATCACACCAACTTGCTACTACTTTCACGTCATCTATTTTCGAAATCTGAAGATCTACGTTCGTGTTTTCAAGAAAATAAGCTTCAAATACTATCGTTTAACTTAGTACAATAGTACGTACATTGTTTATTTGTTTATTTACTTATTTATAAAGGAAAACTTGTGAATATTTACGCAGATAAAACCAAACCGCTGTAACTCTCGTATAGGCATTAGAACTCTCCTATGATAAAATAAATTAAATGACTCTTTCCCGGAGATTATTCATTGTTAATATTTAACCAAACGACATATTGAAGGGTGAATTACACTCGGTGTTACTACAGGAAGCTCATATTTTGAAACAAGCATCGTAAAACAAAAATAATTTTATCTTTGAGTAAACAGCTGGCTCGAAAGCACGAAGTTCAAAACATCTACACATGCAAGGAAATACCCATAAAAGAATATTAATTGATATACTACACATGGAAATTCAAATGTTACACTTACATTTCACATTGTTATACCGCTGCTGGTTAGAATAGTCCTTATATACGATATGAATAAAACCGCGACCGCGACCGCATGTGTTCTCACTATCACATTTGAATCAACACTGGCACAATGCACATTATGAGTCCGTTGGCAGCAGGGTTGCCATGATTTGTAAATGAGAAAAGGCCAATTTTAATTAAACGCGGCTTTAAAAGGCCAAACCAATAGTGGAAAAAGGCCAAATATATAGTATTTAAGACCCGTCTTTTTTCATGATATTACTAAAGGTCAACCAATTTAAAAAAAG
>NW_027168835.1:12500-15000 GCF_036898095.1 Palaemon carinicauda | reverse complement strand
AACACTTATGATTATATTCAATATAAATATCTTCTTCTATAATAATAATAACAATAATAATAATAGTAATAATAATAATAATGATCAATCTTAGAAATTATTCCTTTTATTGTAGAAGATTTTGTTATTACAAATCTCTTTTTAATGTCATCAGCCATTGTTTTAATAGAAAGGAATCTGATTAGGTTGCATATATATATATATATATATATAATATATATATTATATATATATATATATATAGTATTATATATATATATATATATATAATTTACATTAAAGCAATTGCCTTAGTGGCGTCAATGTGTTTCCTGCAGGAATCCTCGTGTTTCCTTAGCTTCTTCAAGGTTTCTAGTTTAAGCTTTTGGTTAAAGAAATAATGATTATTTCTTTACTTTATTATATAATATTATATATATATATATATATATATTATATATACATATATATATGTATATATATATATATATATATATATATATATATATATATATATATATATATATATATATTATATATATATTCACATTGTGTTTTAGGACTGTTTATTTTCTTCATTATAACGCTTAATTATTCTATTATCTCCCTTTATTTCTATCTTCATTCAATATTTATCAATTATTCTTGTCAACTTTCGTTCATTCCCGATCTTTTCCTTTTTGTCCAATTCGTGGCATAGCCCTGTCTTGCCTCTGAGCTCGAGCGTGGGAATATTGGCTCGATTTTCCATAGGTCTGGGGGGGGGGGGAGGCCACCTGTCAATCAAGTCTCAATAGCCAGATTGAGCTTTGTAGGTGGTAATAATAATAAGAAGAAGAAGAAGAAAGAAGAAATTGTAGGGCCTTCAGCAATACAAACCTCGACATATTTTCTACTTTTTTTACATTTTTCTCAAGTATTATATAGGTGTCATCCACATACCGTCTGTAGAATATAGGGTTAAAATCCATTGGACATTGTTCTGACTATTTCTCTGCGTAATAACATAGGAAAGCATTTGCTAGTGGGGCACTAAGAGGTTGTCCCATTGCCAACCCATCTGTTTATAGTACTCGTAATTGAACATGAAGTAGCTGTTATCTGTTGCTTGTTTCAGCATTTGTTTAAGTATTTCTTTATCTACATCATCATCATCATCATCATCATCTCCTATTGACGCAAAGGGCCTCGGTTAGTTTTCGCCAATCGTCTTTGTCTTGAGATTTTAATTCAATACTTTTCCATTCATCATCTCCTACTTCGCGCTTTATAGCCCTAAGCCATGTAGGCCTGGGTCTTCCAATTCTTCTAGTGCCTTGCGAAGCCCAGTTAAACGTTTGGTGAACTAATCTCTCTTTACTTGAGGAGTGCAAAGAGCATTCCCAAACCATCTCCATCTACCCCTCATCATGATCTCATCCACATATGGCACTCGAGTAATCTCTCTTATAGTTTCATTTCTAATTCTGTCCTGCCATTTCTAATCCTGTTTTGCCATACTTTTCCAGATTTTCGTCATTTATTTGTTCAAGTAATATATTAATTGACGAAGATATGGTAAGGCATGTAGATAGAGAAGAACTTGAACAAGTGTTGAAACAAGCAAAAGTTAGTAGCTACTCGATGTTAAATGGCTAGTACTATAAACAGAAAGAATGGTTGGCAATGGACACAGCCTCTAAGTGCACCACTAGCAAATTCTTCCCTATGTTATTACCAAAATGAATGGTTAGAACAGTGTCCAATAGATTTTAAGTCTATATTCTACGGACGGTATGTGGACGACACCTATATAATATTTGAGAAAAAGGTATAAAAAGTAGTAAAAATTGTTATGGATTAATGTTAAATAAAGGTAGTTATCTATTTCATTAATCCAGAATTGTAGCATCAACAGAAAGCAATAGATGTGTCTGGAGGCATGACCCTCAGGATAAATACATACGAAAAGCTTTAAATTAAAAATCTTTGACAAGCGACCCATTCAACAACAAATATAGGATCATGCCAAGATTTCTTGTCTTGTTATGGAGAGGAACGATCTTTGGAATGGGAGAAAACAATTTAATGTTTGCCCATCTCTGAAAGACGGATAGGAGAAATGAAAGCTTGTCGTCTGTAAAGGGAAGAACAGTCCTTGTTGATCAGCCATAAATATTATTATTATTATTATCATTATTATTATTATCATTATTAGCTAAGCTACAGCCCTAGTTGGAAAAGTAAAGTTTTGCTTTAAGAATCTCTCTCTCTCTCTCTCTCTCTCTCTCTCTCTCTCTCTCTCTCTCTCTCTCTCTGTAGGCCAAGTTTTTCTTGAAGAATCTGTTCCTCCAGGCCAAGGTTTGCTTTAAGAATCTCTCTCTCTCTCTCTCTCTAGGCCAAGTTTTGCTTTAATGAGGAAAAGACTTCAGTGTTGCTCTCTCTCTCTCTCTCTCTCTCTCTCTCTCTCTCTCTCTCTCTCACTCTCTCTCTCTCTCTCTCTCTCTCTCTAGAAAAATAATCAGTACAGTCATGAATGATA
>NW_027168834.1:45000-54748 GCF_036898095.1 Palaemon carinicauda | reverse complement strand
GATATGCCAATCATATTATTGAAAAAGTTTCTGAATTTATAACCACTGAAGATGTTAGCATATTGATTCCAGCTGGTTGCATGTGAATAAGTTAGTAGGCGGGTGTAGAAGAACCCACAACTTGATTGTTATGAAAAGGAACGCTGTTAAATTGGGCATATTTAGGCGAATGTTGCAGCTAAATTAAGGTGGTTTTACCGCTAATACAAGATTTATGACGGTGTGTTGGTCATGTATATGAAGTGAAGTGAACAGTTGGCAGAGTGAAATTGTGTTGATTAAGAGTTATATCTTTTGGGTGTCCTTAGATGGATGCGCATGCGCCAAGTACCCTGGAAAAGAATTGTGACGTCATAGATGCGTAATTTTACGTCATTGTATCCTTAGTAACGACACCTGACTTTGTTTGTGTGTAAACTGCACTCTCCCGAACCTTCAATTATGGTTATTCCCCCAAAATAGTAACCTCCAATACGCCGGAGATGTACAGAAACTGACAGACAACGAACTGAACAAGCTGGTAATACTTCTAGCTCTTCCGTGGAAAGAAAATTGGACGAGCTTCTACAAGAATTTCGTGATTTTAAGGATGATTATAGAAGGATAGATTCTGAGCTCACGGGTCTAAAAAAGGAAAGTGCTAATTTGAAGGAAGCTGTCATGCAGCACCAACGCTACCTTGAAATAATGGAAGCCGAGAAGAGATCCGGGAATATAATTTTCCTTGGAGTGCTGGAAGGAGATTTGACCATCACTAATACTAAAGGAGAAGCTATGATAATAAGAGAAGACAATGAAAAGATCAATCAAATCCTTAAGAAACTACAACGAGATAACTCACACATAGAAGACGTAAGCCGTTTGGGGAAACCCACAACAAACAGAAATAAGTGTCATGATCGCTAAACTCCAATCTAAGGCCGATCGGGATCGAATACTTGAAGCAGCATCTACTCTGAAAACGACAGGCAGTGGATTTGATAGAATATTCATAAAGAAAGATGTTCCTCCACTGGTTAGAAAGGAATTCAGTAAGTTAAAGGAAGTGGAAAGAAGGGAAAGAGATAAACTCAAAACCAAGGCTAAACTGTTAACTACGACTCAAGTCGACGAGAAGTCCTTGTCAATAGTAGAGTTGTTGATTATTTTAGACCTTCGTTTTTTATGTAAAGGGGGTAAAGATAACAATTAAATTATATTCTTGGAACATTAATGGTAATGTTTCTATGTTAGATAGCCTAATAGGTACTCTAATAGACTATGATATTGTATTTTTGCAGTAATTAAAGACGAGTTATCCATTCTCTGTGCTCATAAGAAGCTACCTTTTTTGAGAATCATGTTAATGATGTAAATGAACTAAAAGACCAAGTTTGGTTTCGCCTCCGCCATCTCCCAGACCTCCCCATGATTCCCTTTATTACAGTCATTCCAGTTTCTCATTCATTCAGCAAGAAGTATGAGTATTAATAATGGGTGACTTGAACGCACGTCTTGGGTCTCTTGAATATTTTAATAATCCCCAGTGATTCCGTTATAATAGGAATCCTGACGTAACTATAAATAACCACGGTAGAGAAATGAGAGAGATTTCTAAAAGTTTAAACCTAACACCAATAAACCATCTAATCAGGGGTTCACCGGGGGCGGGAGCAGGCCTGATCTATAGACAGGGGTCTCAGTGGAGAAGTCAAATTGACTGGGCATTTTGTTATCAAGATTATTTAACTGTTGTTAAAAATGTCTATATTTGGTATTCATATAATTTTCCATCAAACCATGTTCCCATTGGTTTAGAAATTGAAACTGGTTTTTGTGCTTCGTCTTTACTAGTTGAAAGATCTAAATTACTTGTAACCCTTCCTAAGAATAATAGTTTACTATTACGAAAACCCATTGCATTTAGGTATCAGGTGAAAATTTCAAAATGTGTTGAAGTATTGTAAGGAATATGATATGAAGGTTAACAACAAAAAAGACGAAGCTAATGTGCATTAACGTCAAGGACCACAACCCTCTCGTTTTTAATGAAATAACGGTAGAAGTTTGTGACTAATATACTTATTTGGGCAATTAGATCATGAATGCTCCAATGTACAAACAGGTTGAAGAGCATATTAAAACGCATTCAAAGAGCTTGCGGAAGCTCCAGTCCTTTGTATCTAAAAATAATGATGCTCCTTTTTGTGTGAAAAGAAAGGTCTGGTCTGCAGGATTAATATTTAGTTCAAGTTTTTATGGGTCTGAGATTTGGATGTCATCTAACTAGAAAGCTGCTTACATGAGTAGTTTGTGTGACCTCCCAAGTGTCAGGAAAACAGTCTGCTCTGACTTAGTGTAATTAGAATCCGGAGAACCAAGTGCAATAGCATTTATCAAGAAAAAACAGCTCAACTTTTAGGAAAATTTCGTTCTCGACCAGACTATGACAGGAGCTACTTTGCTACCGTCATAAATAAGGCCATAGAAGTACAGTCTCCGATGGGCATCTACATCGACCAGTTACAGAGAACCCAAGAAAATCCAATTTTAGACGAAAAGCAAACACTAAAAACCCACGTGAAAAACAACTTTGAGTCAACTCGACGGATGACTTACAAACAGCTCAACCCACATCTAGTCTCTCCAACATTGTGCAAGAAGGACGAGATTGGACGATGGTCAAGAATTCCCCTAGCGGAACGCCTTTGCCCCTGTGGATCTGTGCAGGATGAGATCCATGTCATCTTGAACTGCCCTTTGCTCTCGCATGTTAAGAGAAAATTTTGCAGGGATTGACTTTAATTCCTTTGAGGATTGCATGAACTGTAATGACGAACGAGAGCTGTGTAAATATATATTTATTGAAACCCAACTTATTACTCAGTACAACTCTGAATAACTGTAAACACTTTAAATATTTTTTTCCATATGTTGCAATGTAATTTTTGTTTGATCCAAGGTTAGGTCTACATTTAGAGTTCATTAGAGCCAATAAAAAATTTAAAGATTATAATGGACAATCATTAGTTAATTTAGGATCTTTACCCCTCATTTGATTTACTGAATGTAAGAAATAGAAAATGAAATGTATAGGCGCATCTGTAAAAAAAAAAATTTAATAATTATTGTCAGTAAATAACTAACTATTTACGTAACTCGTGTATTCGAAATTGTATCATTATAGTCCCTCGTCAGGCTGGGAGTAGCGTAGAGAGGAAAGGTCCCCCATTTTTTTTTCATTTGTTTGATGTCAGCTACCCCCCAAAATTGGGGAGGTGCCTTGGTGTATATATATAGATAGATCATTATAGCCACGCAAACATGTGCACGAGTGTACGTCTATGCGTATGGTAGTACATCCGTTGCTTCCACACAGAATATCCTTCTAATTTGTTAGTGTAAAAAAAATACAAATTTCTTCTTTTCGCTGACGGCAAAGTCTTAAAAACAAAAAGTAACAGATGAAACATTGTCTCCATGCCAGGTTCTCTTTCTCTTTTACTTTAACCTTTCAATTGGTGTGAAAAGAACCTGCATCTGGAGGAGAAAAGGAGATACAAGAATACTTGGGAAGGTGAGTAGGATGGGGAGGAGGGAGGGAAGGTGAGTAGGATGGGGAGGAGGGAGGGAAGGGGGGGGAGGGAGGGAAGGGGGGGGAGGAGGGAGGGAAGGGGGGGGGGAGGAGGGAGGGAAGGGGGGGGAGGAGGTTTTTCTCATTTTAATTAGAGTGCTCAAGCAGTTACCCAAGAGGAAAAAGAGTCCTGAGCTCCACTGTATACGTGCGAGTTACTTCGAGTGTTCCCCCAAAGACGTGACGTTATTCTGAAATACAGCAAGGAAACGTCCTGCACAAGAACACTATGTATTTTATAGAAAAGCAAGATTCGCCCTATGCCTTATTAAAGATCAATTAGCACTTCCATGTGCTTTATCTGACTTGGTGCCATGAAATTGACATAAAAGAATGAAATGACTTATGAATGAATCCCTCTCAGAAGATTAGTAAAACCATAAACACAATATTAAAAGAATTTGCATTTCAAAATTCTAAAGAGTTAAACTTTATAACAAACAAATGTTGATTAAACAATTCAGGTTTATTATCCCAGGAGAAAACGTTCAAAGGAGAAAACGTTTAAAGGAGAAAACGTTTAAAGGAGAAAACGTTTAGGTTGTCTAATTATACAAACATAATGTTAACTTGATGACTTATTAAGTGATATACATTTGCCATTCATGACAATTAAATACTTTGTCTTATAATCTAATAACTTCCTTGGCTTATTACTAAAATATAAACAGTAGTGTTTCTGACGCTTGACACAAACACTTGTTCTTTTGTACATGATATAGTTACAGTTTCTGGCTATCTTCTTAATGTGTTTCATTCCCTTCGCAGTCGATTCGAGACAAAGAATCATATTGATTTCCGATGCTCCCCATCAATGCGACATCCAATCATTATGCTTTTACTGCATCATGCAATGTCCCTTTTATCATATTTTGATCTCAATGGACTGATTTCAGGCATGTTCGTTTTCTATATCATTCATTTTAACATTGCAGAAATGATTTATTATTCATAAATAAAGAAACAATCAGATGTACATACCCTAAAAGACACACGCATATGTATATATACACATACGCGCGTATATCTATATTTACTGCATCTATCTATCTTTATCTATACAATATATATATATATATATATATATATATATATATATATATATATATATATATATATATATGTATATATATATATATATATATATATATATATATATATATATATATATATATATATATATATATATATTATATATATACATATATATATATATATATATATTATATATATATATGTGTGTGTGTGTGTGTGTGTGTAAATGGATAATGGACAAAACTATATAGAAATAGATATGACCATAACACTATACAAAAGGTATATGCAGTACAAGCATAATGGCCTCGAGAAAGCAACACATTAAAAAAATGCTTAACCAAACACTGTTATACATTTAAGTACAAGTAGAGACAAATATAATCTCATAAGAGAAATGTTGAAACCTCCGATTGGACGAATAAATTATTTATCTTTAAAGGTAGTATAATGGAAAATACTGGTGTAACCCCAGAGTAGTAAACAGTGCAGCAAGATAGTTCAAAAAGACCTATATTAGGTTCAATGTTTGATGATAGTGGACTCAATCATTTACCCATCATTGAAGCTATTACATAATACTGGTCCTGACAAGTTCTTTCTCCCAAATCAGTTACTGAAATAATTCCTTCGATCATTCAAATGAAATTCCATATTTACTGTTCTTTTATGATAATCAAGTTCTAATCATTTGTCCTACATATTTCTAATCACATCCATTACATGAAGTCCTATATATACAAACAGTATTTGACTTAGGAGGACTTCTTGACTGACATACAGTATTTCCCAGTAATTTCCCATAACATTTTGATTTATGAAAAACTGAATATATTACATTATTAAGCCTTAAAATTATGCAATTCTTAAATAATTGTTTATTTTTCTACTTATTTGTATGCAGATGGACTCAAACAGAAACACTGACAAAACTATCATGTATACACACACACACAATATATACTGAGTATATATATATATATATATATATATATATATATATATATATATATATATATATATATATATATTTATATATATATATAAATATATATATATATATTTATATATATATTTATATATATATATATATATAAATATATATATATATATATATATATGTATATATATATATATATATATATAAATATATATATATATATATATATATATATATATATATATATATATATATATATATATGTATATATATATATATATTATATGTATATACAGTATATAAATATCTATCTATATATATAAATATATAAAGATATATATATATATATATATATATATATATATATATATATATATATATATATATATATATATATATATATATATATAGATAGATATTTATATACTGTATATATATATAATATATATGTATATATGTATGTATATATATATTATATATGTATATACAGTATATATATATATACATGTATATATATATATATATATATATATATATATATATATATATATATATATATATATGTATATATATGTATATATATATATATATATATATATATGTATATATGTATGTATATATATATTATATATGTATATACAGTATATATATATATATATATATATATATATATATATATATATATATATATATATGTATATATATATATTATATATATATATATATATATATATATATATATATATATATGTATATATATATATATATATGTATATATATATATATATATATATATATGTATATATGTACGTATATATATATTATATTATATGTATATACAGTATATATACATATATATATATATATATATATATATATATATATATATATATATGTGTGTGTGTGTGTGTGTGTGATTGTATGTGTGTGCGCGCTTTTCACTGTAGCTATACATTACAAATTTATACTAAGTGCTCAGCTAACAGGGTGAAAATAGGTCCTTTCCGATTTTAGTTACAGAGGATACGATAAGAACTTGTATAACCGAGTCGAAATCATCTTTTGACCTGCCTTCATGAAAAAAAAACATGAAATCCCTCCGTTCCAATCTCTGAATAGGTAAAGATATAGAACAGTGGTCAGGATGGTGTATAAACAGTATATTAAGATACAATTTCCATTGGGTGTCAGCTATTTCTAGGGTAGAGTGAATTCAAGAACGGTTGCTTTGCAACATAATACAGTGAACCCTCGTTTATCGCGGTAGATAGGTTCCAGACGCGGGCGCGATAGGTGAAAATCCGCGAAGTAGTGACAGCATATTTACCTATTTATTTAACATGTATATTCGGACTTTTAAAACCTTCCCTTGTACGTAGTACTGTTAACAAACCACCCTTTACACCCTGTAATGTACAGAACACTTAATGCATGTACTACAGCACCCTAAACTAAAACAGGCACAAATATTAAAGGCGATTTTATATCATGTGTTTCCTAAACACCTAAAAAGCACGATAAAAAATGGCAACCAATGTTTTGTTTACGTTCATCTCTGATCATAATGAAGAAACAAACTCATTTAGTGTACACATATATGTACGTATGGTTAGTTTTTGCATCGATTATATTGATTATACAGTACTGTATGTTGATTTTTTTATTACCAATGTTTTAGTTTACGTATTTTTCTTAGGACTTCCAAATGAAATCTTTTTCTTTATGACGCCGCCTGAAACGACGGCGTGTACGCTCAGTAAACAACCACGCTCAGAACAAACAAGGCATTTAACACGCATGATGATAGTGATAAATAATGATACAGTACATACAGTATTTACAGTACAAAGCATTTACAAAATATGTTACCTTACAAATATAAATTATACAGTACTTGTACGTAGCAAAGCAGGAAAACAATTTGAGAGAGAGAGAGAGAGAGAGAGAGAGAGAGAGAGAGAGAGAGATTGTTTTACGTACGTAAATGTAAATTTTAAACAAAAAAAATATGATAGGTTACAACATGTAGACTTTTAAAACCTTCCCTTTAACTTAATGCATACAGTACGTACAGTACTAAACTATAAAACAGGTTAAAGTAAAAAATAAAGATTGTTACTGTACTCACCACGAAAGAAGTTCCAGAAAAACTTGAATGACGATGGCGATGAATTTGCTGCACAGTAGAAATGATGATGATGAAGCTGATGATGTGTTCTACTGTGCAGTCAATGATAGTATTTTACGTCTCTTCAGACGGAGGTGTCTTTTCCTGGGACACCTCTTCAACTTCTTCAATTTCTTCCGAAGGCGTACTAGCAGGAGGAACTGGCTCTTTTTTGCGAGGCTGAAAAAACATTGTGATCGGAAGTTGTTGCCGCTGCTTCTTTTTTCGATCCAAGAGCATCCTGTAGGGAGTCGTGATGTCATCGACCTTGTTGCAGAATTGCATCGCGCGAACCATATCCTCGTCCCACTCTTGCAACATTTCTTTCGCCTCCTTCATATGGTTGCAGAACTTGGCGAGCCGTTCTAATGTTAAGCCCGTTTCTTCTACATTTTCTTGGGTCTCTTCCTGGGTACCCTCACTCTCTTCCTCACTTGCCGATTTCGTCAGGTCTTCGAGATCTGCGTCAGTTAGGGGCTGGGAATGGCAGTCCAACAACTCGTCGACGTCTTCAGTCGTCATGTCGCCAAACCCGTCACCCCCAATTATGGCAGCCAACTGCACAGATTTCCGTATTGCAGAGTGTTGGATTTCCGACGGAGTAAATCCCTTGTCGTCGTAAACAATATCGGGCCACAGCTTCTTCCAGCTCGCATTTACGGTTGCAGGTTTCATCTCTTGAAGTGCCTTTTGAATATTCTGCAGGCACGTGGCTATGGTGTACTGCCGCCAGTACGCCTTCAAGTTGAAGTCTTCATCCTCGTCATCTTGGGCAGCATCCACACACGCAACGAGGTCCGCCAAGGTATTCTTCGTGTAGAGGGCCTTGAACGCCCTGATAACCCCCTGGTCCATTGGTTGAATTAATGACGTGGTGTTGGGTGGCAGGAACTCAACCTGAACGCCCTCACGCGACAGGTCAGTTGCGTGTCCACCAGCGTTATCCATAAGGAGAAGGATCTTGAATGGCAAGCCCTTCTCTAAGAGATATTCATGGACTTGCGGGATGAAACACTGGTGGAACCAGTTGGAGGTCAGCATCTTCGTAATCCATGCCTTTTGATTATGCATCCAGTACACGGGAAGGAGATTCTTATTTTTGTTTTTCAAAGCGCGAGGATTTTTCGACTTATAAATAAGCCCCGGCTTTAACAAAAATCCAGCAGCATTGCCACACATCACGAGGGTAACGCGATCCTTGAATGCCTTAAAGCCAGAGGCTTTGGCTTCCTCTTTGAACAGGAAAGTTCGCGACGGCATTCTCTTCCAAAACAAGCCGGTTTCATCCATATTAAACACTTGTTCCGGCTTGTATCCACCTTCAGCGATAATGTTCTTGAAAGTCTGGTTCACGTAAGTTTCAGCAGCGGCAGTGTCAGCGGAAGCAGACTCCCCATGCAGGGAAACGCTTTTCAGGGCGAAGCGTTTCTGAAACTTCGCGAACCATCCTTTGCTGGCGGAAAAACGTTGTTTCTGACGCTGGGAATCAGTGGAGGTCCCTGGTTGAGGATCATCTACATCATCATCTTCTTCAGCATGGTCGCCATCGTCGTCATGAGGTTCCTTTGCCGCAAAATTCTCATACAAGCTCAAAGCCTTTGTTCGGATGGTGTTCGTATCCAACGCTATGTTCTTCTTCCGACAGTCGGCAATCCACACAGCTAAAGCACCTTCCATGCGTACGATCGTTTTATTACGCGTTGTAACGACTCGCTTCGCTGATCTGCTAAAGGTGATTGCAGCAGTCTTTCTAATGTTCGCCTCGTCCTTCCTGATGTAGCGAACGGTGGATTCGTTGATGCCAAAATGGCGGCCGGCGGCCGCGTAACTTCTACCATCTTTTAACATGTCGAGAAGCGTAACCTTCTCAGCTATCGTCATCATTCTTCGGTGGCGTTTAGGCTCACTACCAGCCTTACTAGAAGCAGAACGCTTGGGAGCCATTGTAACAGAAAGTTCAACAAAAAGTTCAACTTAAAACAGTCGCACACAG
>NW_027168834.1:35000-40000 GCF_036898095.1 Palaemon carinicauda | reverse complement strand
TCCGTCTTCAAATTTACTTGTGAGGGAAGCATAAAGAGAAAACCCTCTTCAAAGTCACAGTATTTTGTAACCCATGGCTGTAAAGAGTCTACCAAAAGGGACAAATTAGTAATGGACAAAGTGAAATAATAAATATCTACAATAGGAATATCATGGATACCCTAACCCAACTTTGCTCTACTATGGCTATATTGAACAACGAAACCAAAGTACTATGGGGTAATGAGCTTCTCTAACATGAAATTAAAGAGGCATATAGACTAGTAGAAGCAACAGGTATGTAGATTATGTTACAACATCTCAAGGACGAGTCACCAACTCTCTCTCTCTGGAACATACTTATGGGGGCGACCATGCACTCAAAAGACAATAAGATGAAACAACCCGACAGAAAAAAAAAAAAAAACGAGAGCTACTCTGTAATGTTCTGAACTAGTCCTGCTTGTGATCTACAAGAAGAGGAATAAGACGAGCCTCCTTCTCAAAAATAATTTTGTGCACATCAGCCAGATCGAACACTTTGAAATTTGAAGGAACATAAGTTGTTTATAAATAATGGCAAAAGAGGATGTCCAAGATTTGTTTACACTACCATCAATTTACCTTCCTTGTCATCTCCCACGTAGGGTTGATACATATCCATTACGAATACATATTTCAAGATAACCAGAACTCTCCACAATACTCTGGACTATGGAAATCCTCGATGAAGCTTCTGACTAATGTCGATTACATATGACCATAATCCCTGTACATTCAGTAGTATGAATCCTTGCTGAATACCGACAGAATCACAGAAACCACCACTTCCCTGAGGAAACTCCTAGCCCTAAACTTACTACAAATGGCCACATAACAGGATAACACACCATCCACCCACAGTGGTAGATGCTGCAAACCACCATGGTTATCATTGCCGGAATAACAATACGAGATGGGGATCGCCCAGTAAAGTTTCCATTTTCTCACCAAATGGCATCAAAAGATGATGGAAGGTTTTAAAAAACACCTTCACTTCAACCCCCCCCCCCCTCCCCCTCCCCCTCCCCCCACTCAGCCTCACCACTTTTTCGTTTTCAATATGTAACACAAACCTTAAGTATTCCATTGAGGAAACAATAACTGCCTAATGCGTGCATCAACAACGTAGCATATGTTACAGATAGACATTTATTTCAAGGACCCATGCTAACATAACGCCGATTTAACCAACATCAACCAACAATTTTTACTTGTATCCACAACTTACATCGTAGTATACTAACAAAATCCTAAAAAAAGAATGACTACACTTTTCTCCAATGAATATTTGGATCTTGATTTACGAAACACCATTCGAAGAATAAAATTAAAAACACAGAATATTGATCAAAATCTCTATGCAGATAAAGCAGGAATGAAAGAAAAAAAATATATAGAATTAATGATACTCTTATAACAATGACAGAAATGGGAATTTTGTACTGGTTATCGTAGCAATAGCAGAATAAGTTCTAAAGCATATACATACAAACTTTCATTCGATGAAGATGCAAATCATCTTCATCTGTATCAAAACTCTCCTCCAGAGCTTTAGGCTATAAGATTCATGGCTTTATGCCTCCAATGCAACACAGCCCCCCCCCCTCTCCTGTCTCCCCCTGCCTTTTGCTTGGCCTAGAATAACCCCCTTCCCTATTCCTATCATGGATCAGCTTAATTATCAGAGATAATGTCTATTACGACAGCACATAACTATATGTCTACAAATGCTTGTTCGAGCATAGCAAAGGAACAGTAGCATACCTCAGCTTAATTATCAGAGATAATGTCTATTACGACAGCACATAACTACAGTATATGTCTACAAATGCTTGTTCGAGCATGGCAAAGGAACAGAAGCATACCTCAAATAACACCCAATTCAACTGTAGCCTCTATTCCAAGGTATAGGTATAGATTTTTGCACCGCCTCCCAAAATATCTAATTTTTTTCGGTCCCTTCTCTTTCCTTTATACAACACTAAGGCTAACTTTAAACCACAGATTTCTTCGTTATAACTAATAAAAAATTACTTTGCAGAAAATATAATTGATATTCAAAATAACAGATTATATTCGACAGCAATACTTTTCCATCGAACACGTGATTTATTCATTTCATTGTAATTCCTATACAGTACAGTCATATCTTCGTGCCAATTCATAAAAGTTTAACACCTACTGAATATCAAAGAAAACTCAATTTCTTTCTGAAAAATAGATGAAAGTAATGGCATGAAATGGAATCCCAACAGACCCAGACAAGCCGCCGTTTAACTGGTGCATCAAATATAAAGCGCACAAACTATTTCTGGAACTAGTAACTGGTGAACTATGAGAAGTTGTAGTGATCTTGGCGAAGAGAAAACGGAACGATCTTCTCAGTATACTTCAAGTTGTGACCACAATCGTGACATTATAAAGAGATGGGATTGTGTAACAAGCATACTACGTTACTCGTAGTCTGTGGTAAATAAATAATGATTATAATGAATGAAATATGATCAGCAATGAAGATGAATTATGGATTTTGAAGTTACCTTATACTAAGCACAGGTTTGAGTCACACAAATAATAAGCTTTAATAAATTATTAGTGCCGTTTCCTAAAACACATTTTGAAAGGTTTTGTATAGGACAGATTGCCCAAAACAAGTTGTCGACTAGTGACCTCCTATGAAAATTGCATCCTGGATGAAAAGGAACAAGAAATTTCGAAGTTGCCACTACAGTTCTGCTATATTGAATAAAATAAAGTCCAATTTTCTAATAGCATTCTTGTTAATCCCTCAACCCCTCGAAAAAAAAAAAAAACCAGCAGCTACTTACATACATACATACATATACCAAGGCACTTCCCCCAATTTTGGGGGGTAGCCGACATCAACAAAAGAAACAAAACAAAAAAGGGGACCTCTACTCTCTACGTTCCTCCCAGCCTGACAAGGGACTCAACCGAGTTCAGCTGGCACTGCTAGGGTGCCACAGCCCAACCTCCCACATTATCCACCACAGATGAAGCTTCATAATGCTGAATCCCCTACTGCTGCTACCTCCGCGGTCTTCTAAGGCATCTTTATTAAGATGGCTATTAAAAAACTTAGCATCTTTCCATCTGAACGGGATTTGTTAGAGAAGACGAAACTATACGTTCATCTAAATCTCTGAATGATGATCTACATTCTTCAAAATATTTACTCAAATTCTCTCAATTGTGTAGGTGTTGCGATGAATCGGAAAGTTTGACAAAAGCAGACAGCTTAATATATCGCTATACATTTGGGTCAACTCTTTATCAAGTGTTGATTAAAACTCGTTCGATCTTATAAGGAAAAGGTCACAATAACGAGGTAAGCGAGGCAGACAAATTGATACACAGATGGGTAGATCAAGAGACAGACAAGAAGACCTCCCTTCATAGCCCATCTTTGAAGATGGGTATATATATATACCTTTGTATCAGGTTTGAATGAAATCTCTTCGCCCATGAAAGAGAAAATTTCGATGATAAAGTAAGCATGATAAAGTAAATAAACGGACTTTGTTGGTGTCCCATAAGTAAAGTTGGGATTGGGTCTGCAGTGAATCTAATGTATGACGTGTTGGGATAGGTCATATGAGGTATTTCCCTTTCAATACAGAGTAGCCTATATCAATGCAGGATGGTCTACCTTTGTAACAAGAGTTGTGTAACAAAAACACCAATGGCTGGATGAACCGAGATAGACAGCCAGGTCCCCTACTTTTCGATTGATGACTAACAAGGATTATGTCGTAAACGATCATAAAAACGCGTGGACAACAACAGATATTTTTTAATAGGAAATTCAATGCGAAAAATTTATCCAGTTTCCACCGGGAAACAGGAATTCATATCATTGGAGGAGAAAGGTCACTTGCTAAGGATCCTGAAGAGAACACTCGACAAAAACAGAAGCCAAAAGCCCATGAAAGATGAGATCGGCGATGAGTAAGTGGGGAATGTGGGATGGATGGAGGGGAAGAAAGGAACACGCAAAAATGGGTGGAACCCGAGATTTACGGAGGGAGAGCTGGTGTGCCAAAGAAAGGGTTACATTACGTGGAGAGAGAGAGAGAGAGAGAGAGAGAGAGAGAGAGAGAGAGAGAGAGAGAGAGCTGAAATTAAATGAAGAAATGCGGGAAATGGAGGATGGAAAAAGACAGGCCATTTTTTCATACAAACCTATGGATATTGAAAGTTTTACGAAGTGAAGATTCTCAAGAAAAAAAAAATTCCAAAGACAATTGAGTTTAGAGGACAATATAAGGCATAAGATGTGTGAGAGTACCATTGAATATCTAAAACGACGGAGTAGAAAAATAATGTAAAGAAATAGATAATAAAAAGAAAAAAATAGTTGAAAAAGAGGAATAAGACGCCATTACTGGGGTATGGCTTTCATAGAAGAGGAAGATAAGGACAGAAGGAGGTAAGAGGGGTGGGGGAAGGTGGGGGTGGGGGTGGGGGGTGGGGGTGGGGGGGAGAGGGGAGAGGGGGTGGGGGAGGTGGGGGTGGGGGAGGGGGTGGGGGAGGGGGGGGTGGGGGGAGGGGGTGGGGGAGGGGGTGGGGGAGGGGGGGTGGGGGGGAGGGGAGGGGAAGGGTGGGAAGGGAAGAAGCTAGAAAATGAATATAACAAGGTTGCGGAGGAGAAGGACATGTGACCAAAAGTGTGTTGCCGTGTACCCTAGGATGTCCTATGAATAGCTTGTTAAAGCTGTCCTATGAATAGCTTGTTAGAGCTGTCCTATGAATAGCTTGTTAGAGCTGTCCTATGAATAGCTTGTTAGAGCTGTCCTATGAATAGCTTGTTAGAGCTGTCCTATGAATAGCTTGTTAGAGCTGTCCTCTCTCTCTCTCTCTCTCTCTCTCTCTCTCCTCTCTCTCTCTCTCTCTCTCTCTCTCTCTCTCTCTCCACCCTAAAAATATACAAATGTTAACAGAAGTTGCAATCACTTATG
>NW_027168834.1:27500-30000 GCF_036898095.1 Palaemon carinicauda | reverse complement strand
CACACACACCTAACCCTGCTCTCTTAAAATGTCAAGGCTTCAAAACTTTGAACAGATCATATTATGGAGTTCTAGCTATTTTTACAATAGGACCATTTACAATTGAGAGAGAGAGAGAGAGAGAGAGAGAGAGGAGAGAGAGAGAGAGAGAGAGAGAGAGAGAGAGAGAGAGAGAGAGAGAGAGAGAGAGAGAATTTATATCACTCCTACACTCATTGATTTACACCGTCTGCCTACTAAAGCAAGAATTGAGTTTAGAATATATACAATAACCCATCAAGTTATCAGAACCAGACGTCCTAAATATCTAAGAGAATTGCTACATATTGTGCAGCCAAAAAAATTGTGTTGACGCGAAAATAGTTAACGATGGTTTCAAATTATTCGAACCTAGATATATGTCTACTGTAGGCTCTAGAGCTTTAAATATGCGGCCCTAAGACTATAAAATAAGCTCCCCCTAGATATCAGAAAGACTGAATATATTATTAAGGCTTTCAAGACGAAACTGATGAATTTCTTGTCCTCTACGTGCTTCGAAAATGTGGATTAGACAATAAACGAGCAATATGTGGTGTGTGAAATGCTGGGCGCCTTGGAATGCATAAATCTTTTAAGAGCAAGCGTGTAAGGCGTTGCAATTTCAACAGTTACATTTGCATAAAGATTATTTCCACATTGTCCTCAATCACCTAATCATTTAACCAAAAATTTTGAAAATGAGGATTTATAGAAAATGCGCTGTGTAATAATAAGAGCCTTACACCCCTACTCTGAGCGGCCAGTTAAAAGACACCCTCAACCTCACCCCAACTGTGAGCAACAAAGGCGGGGGTGAGGGGGTGATTAATATAGCTCTTTGAAAGGTCATTGGTCACATGACCAACACCGAAATTGATTTCAATAGTGTAGAGATCTTTAACAGACAAAAAGGTCAATCTAACAGGGGGGATGTCAAAGATCACTTACTCAGTACAGACCTAAATTACTGCTCCAGTACAGACTGGCCATTCTGTCTTTCTGGAGCAATAAATGCTATCTCTACTGAATGATTCGTTTGCTATTATACTCTTTATTTTAATTATCCCAGTAAATGCAATGGAATTAGCAAAATAAGAAACAATTAGACTAAATGAAAATAGAGGGAAATGTCCGAAATAATAAAAGTACAGACGACGTTTGTTGACCTTACCAGTGAATAAAAAAAAGGTTTATGTAAATTTTCCATAACAAAAGGGACACTCAGTAGAGTGCAGACCTCCGCCGAGGCAGCTTATTTCTCGATCTTGACCTTGACCTTTTACCTTATGTATTGATTGGCGTGGATTTTCATACACTCAAATATGAACCAAGTTTGAAGTCTGTGACAACGATCTCCAAACTTATGGCTGATTACGTGAATTAGAAATTTTGCTTGACCGTGACCTTGACCTTTAACCTTGACCTTACAAAATTTAACAATTTCCAACTTTTTACATAACAGTTAATCCCTGCAAGTTTCATTACGCTACGATTAAAATTGTGACCAGGAAGCTGTTCACAAACAAACACACAAACAAGGGGTAAAACATAGCACTCCTTCCAACTTCTTTGGCGGAGGTAATAAATTAAATAGAATAAAAAATTAAGGTGTCATTCTTCAGCACATTTCAATTTAGCGACTTTCAAAATCAAAGCAATTTAAATGAACGTATATATGAAGTTTTATTAACTTTAAATTATAAAGAAAAACAAACAGGATTTAAAAAAAAAGAAAATAGGTTTTGCCAGTTTCACTTGTCTGTAGTTACTCGTAATTACTCGAGTCGAGTTCCCCTGTTGGTCGCTAACCTTTGAACAACTCGATTTTAACCAACAGATTTTTAACGAATACAAGAACACTGTTTAGCAAATCCTGAGCGATTTACCATAAAATCCTGGGTGATTTATCCCCGAATCCTGGAGGATTTATCCCCGAATCCTGGAGGATTTATCCCCGAATCCTGGAGGATTTATACCCGAATCCTGGAGGATTTATCCCCGAATCCTGGAGGATTTATACCCGAATCCTGGAGGATTTATACCCGAATCCTGGAGGATTTATCCCCGAAAACTGGAGGATTTATACCCGAATCCTGGAGGATTTATCCCCGAATCCTGGAGGATTTATTCCCGAATCCTGTGGGGCCCTACCCCTTAATCCCGAGAGATTTATCCCGAGTCCTGTGGGGGATTTATTCCCGAATCCTGTGGGGATTTAACCACAAATCCTGTGGGAGATCTTACGGGATTGATCCACAATTTCTGGGGATTTAACCAAAAATTATGGGAGATTTAACCACGAAGTCTGGAGATTTAAACACGAATTCTAGGAGGATTTAACCACGAATTCTAGGAGGATTTAACCACGAATTCCGGGGGATTTAACCACGAATCCTTGGAGAATTTAACCCCGAATCCTTGAGAATTTAAACACGAATCCTTGGAAAATTTAACCATGAATCCTTGGCGATTTAAACAC
>NW_027168834.1:0-22500 GCF_036898095.1 Palaemon carinicauda | reverse complement strand
CTTGGTTTATAACATCCTGCTTTTCCAACTAGGGTTGTAGCTTAACAAGTAATAATAATAATATTCTACGATTAAAATTATGGCAAGAAAGCAGTTCACAAACAAACCCACACACAAAAAGGGGGTAAAACATAACCTTCCAACTTCGTTGGCGGAGGTAATAAATGTATAAACAAACAAACGAATATTATACAGAACTACATAAAATGACAGACAAGGAATAACCAAACTGTATCAGTAGTATTCCCACTGACCCAGACGAATGTGACGGAAGTCGGGAGTAAAGTAGATGGATGGTGTGAGAGAATCCTGGGAAATGAAATCAGAAAAAGTGACAGGGCTGGACTGGCCATTAAGCACGTGTCATTCATGCGTTGTTAGGCGAACTTAGATTTGCAGACAGAACGAGGCAAAATCTATTTTCTGACAAAGGGAATAAAAGCGGTTGGAAACTCATGAATAAAACAAGTGTTCACATTGGCACCACTTCGTACCACTTCATGTCTTAACCCTGTTAATAAAAACGCCACATTTGACTCCACTCACAGCTTGTTCTAGCAAGCCAGTTGAAACTTAGTTGCTTCCTAAGGTGAGCTATATTACTACCCAGTGCGTCCTGCTACTATCTTACTATAGTGTTCTGACCCGAGGCATGAGGTCCTTTCATGGGTTAGTCGTCCTTCATAATTCTCTTTTCATGGTCAACTCTTTTAGATCTTGATACCTTCTGCCTCCCTCCCTCCCTCCCTTCAGGTCTTGTGGTCTCTCCAACTTATTTTCAACACCCTCCTCCTCCTCCTCCATATCCACATTTTGAATCCCTGGCAGAGGCTTCTTGTCTGTTGCTTTTATAGTCCAGGTTTTCAGAACTGTGTAATGCTACACTCCATGTGAAACATTTTACAAATCCTTTCTTCAGTTCCATTTTGAGTTTTCCCGTCATGATTATTATTATTATTATTATTATTATTATTATTATTATTATTATTATTATTATTATTATATCCAATTAACTCAGAGCCATGAAACCTATTGCGCCGAGAAGGGGAGCAAGATAAACATTCATTGTTTAAAGATGAACAGCAATAGCTATAACTTATGTTTTTACTTCCCCTGAACTGAATGTAGTAATTATTGAAGAACATTGAAATAATAAGACAAAAATCTAAACTAGATGTGCAACAAATCTAAAATACCTTTGAATCTATATATTTTCTTTTAATCGTATCAAAGACTGAACTGCCATACTATTCCTTTGAACACAAAACAAATCAGTTACAAAATATATAGCAAAAGTTTATCTAAACTGAAAGATTAATTTTTATAAAAGGTGTCAAAGAGGATAGTATATTAACCCAAATATGGTATCTATCAATCTTGGCATTGGTGTGTTTTAGGTTTGATTTCGGTTTGGTTTGGTTTGGTTTTGATTGGCTTTGGTTTTGGGTTTGACTTGGTTTTAGTTTAGTGGTTTGGCTTGGTTTTGGTTTTAGTTTGGTGGTTTGGTTTGGTTTGGTTTTGATTGGGTTTAGGTTTGATTTTGGTGTTGGTTTGGTTTTAGTTTGAGAGCTTGGTTTTGTTTGATTTTAGTATTGTAGTTTGGATTGGTGGTTTTGTTTGGTTAGGTTTGGGTTAGGTTTTGGTTTTGGTGTTGGTTTGGTTTTAGTTTGGTAGTTTTGTTTTGTTTGGTTTGAGTTTGGTAGTTTGGATTGGTGGTTTTGTTTGGTTAGGTTTGGGTTAGGTTTTTGGTTTTGGTTTGGTTTTGGTTTTGGTGTTAGTTTGGTTTTAGTTTGGGAGTTTGGTTTTGTTTGGTTTTAGTTTGGTAGTTTGGATTGGTGGTTTTGTTTGGTTAGGTTTGGGTTAGGTTTTTGGTTTTGGTTTGGTTTTGGTTTTGGTGTTGGTTTGGTTTTAGTTTGGGAGTTTGTTTTTGTTTGGTTTTAGTTTGGTAGTTTGGATTGGTGGTTTTGTTTGGTTAGGTTTGGGTTAGGTTTTGGTTTTGGTTTGGTTTTGGTTTGGTGGTTTGGGTTTAGTTTGGTAGTTTGGTTTGGTTTGGCTTGGTTTGAGTTGGGGGTTGAGTCAGGTTTAGGTTTTGGTTTATTTTTGTTTGCTTTGGGTTAGGTTTGGTTTGGTTTGGTTTTAGTTTGGTGGTTTGGTTTGGTTAAGTTTTGATTGGGTTTGGCATCGGTCTTGGTTTGGTGGTTTGGTTTGGTTTTGTTTGGTAATAGTTTGGTTTGGTTTAGTTTAGGGCTTTGTTTAGTTTTGGTTGTGTTATGGTTTTTATTTGGTTTTGGTTTGGTTTGTTTCTGTTAAGTTTGTTTTGGTTTGGCATGGGTTTGGTAATTGGTTTGGTTTAGTTTTCGTTTAGGTTTGGTTTTTGGTTTGGTTTGGTTTAGTTTGGGTTATGGTGGGTTGGGTTGTCTCGGGTTTAGTTTGGTTTTCATTTTGGTTTTGGTTTTGGCTGGGGCTTTGGTTTTATTAATTGTTTTAGTTTGGTTTTGATTTCTGTTTGGTTTTAAGTTTGGTCTGGATTGGTTTGATTTAGGTGTTTTTTTTTTGGTTTGCTTTGGTTTTGGTTGTACTGTGGGGTTGGTTTGGTATGGTTTCATTTGATTTGGTTCAGTTTGGGTTTTTTGTTTGGTTTGGAACCAACAATGGAAATGAACACCTTAAGAAAGGCAACAAGCTAAAAATGGAAGCTTCAAAACCAAACTTTATTACCACACTAAATTAGAATTTCTATTGTCATATGATATATTGCATTCATATATCTAGTTGGCCACGTGGTCACTTTTTAGTATTCCTCCTAACAAAATTCCCGATAATTATAACTATAAACAAATTTCCAACTCCATCTATTGGCCTCTGAGAGAAGCTTGGTTGTTCTGGTTAACTGCAGGGGAGGAAGGGTGTTAGAAAATTGTCATATTTGCAATTTTCTTGGAAGTTATAGTTTCAAATAAATTTCAGTATTTGCATTTAGAATTAATTTCCTAAACTGTTCTGCTGAATACTTATATTAAGGCTAATATGATTGAACTAACGACATTTTAAGTAAGGCTGACTTTATTTTTCCCCTAAACTAATAATGCATTGGCCCATCATAAGCGAAATGAAGACCCTGATTACCAACAGAATACGATGCATTATAAAAATAATATATAAATGGCTTATATGATAATGTATCACGAATCCTAAATTATATTCTTTATATGAATTCTAATAATTGGTGTTGATAAATGAGCTCAATAAATCACATTTTCTGTGATTAATCGTCTTTTGAGGTTTCATAGGTTGGTACTCCTGACTGCTGCAAGGACACTAAAATAAGGTGTTGGGATGACGTCATCGTAAGTTTTGAGCAGACGAAATAGGAAAAGAATGATTTCATACGTTTAATTAGTGGATTAAACTTTGTCTTAATGTATTATTTTATATGTTCACAGTTAAAACGTTTTTATTACATAAATAAATATCTATACAAGTAAATAATATTTAAAATGGTGGTCAGTGTACAAGAATTCCTACAAATTCGAACTATTTTCGTCGGTGTCGTACAAACTATTTCAAGTTTCGGTTGGTAATATCTTCAAGGATTTCCCAAAGTTGTACACAGACAACGGAATGGCTAAATAGCTCAAATTCTTAATTAGAATTAGAAAGTAACTTTAGAATTTAATTTATTTCTGAATTTTTCATCAGTGTCTCGCAGGAGGCTTCGTCAATTTACCTAATAAGAAAATAAAAAAAACATTGAAGATTGTAGCTTTATTTTTATAATAATAATAATAATAATAATAGTAATAATAATAATAACAACCTTAAGCACTACACTAATTCTCCTTTATTACGTAAAACAACATAGATATTTGTAAGACAAAAGATATATCAATATTAATGGTTTAGCAAAAAACTATATCTGTAAACATCATCATCTTGTTTCTATGAATAATTTTGAAATGTACCAGAGGTTTTAATATCTTTGTCTGGGATGGTATGTTAATATAAAGGTTAATATATTGTTCAATATTATCATCATCACTATTATAGGTTAAGGCAGACAGTTCATTGTGTAATTTAACTGTTACATGATCTCACTGTTTAAGATTCATAAAATGTATAAAAGTTTTAAATAATGGGTTTTAGATATATATATATATATATATATATATATATATATATATATATATATATATATATATATATATATATATATATATATATTCTTTTCTGACCAGGGATAACTTTACGTATTGGAATGTTTTGTGTATCAACATGATCAGCAAAACTGTGCTAGTCAGGCCCACCCATACTAGGTAGGTTTGCTATAGGAAATCAGATGAATGTGTATATATATACATATATATATATATATATATATATATATATATATATATATATATATGTGTGTGTGTGTGTGTGTGTGTGTGTGTGTGTGTGTGGAGAAAGAGAGTATCTATTATACAAAAATACTTGCTATCTACAACACATTTATCTCTTCGAACTTGGACTTGCTAAGGAGAATATCGAAATACAACTACACACTATTATTGCAACAGACATGGACTGAAATGAAGGCAATGGATTCTACTATTATCATTATTATTATTATTATTACTATCCAAGCTACAACCCTAGTTGGAAAAGCAAGATGCTATAAGCCCAGGGGCTCCAACAGGGAAAAATATCTGTATATCTGATGTGTGTCTCTTCAATCCCTCTGTATTGAATGGGAACATCAATGATGTGGTTATTGTCTACCTCGATGACAATGTGTATATCATATTTAGGTTCAATTGCATAATTGGGGAACATCTTTAGAAAGCAGCTTGGAATACTTATATCATCTTGGGAAAATTAAGATCGTTACTTGAGTAAAAAAGATAGTGATGATAATACCTAGACAGGAAAATTAGTGTGTCTATATGAATATGTCTTAAAATAACATATTATATTCGAATATGTACTGTAAATATATATATATATATATATATATATATATATATATATATATATATATATATATATATATATATATATATATATATATATATATGTATATATATATATACATATGTGTATATATATATATATATATATATATATATATATATATACACGTGTATATATATATATATATATATATATATATATATATATATATATATATATATATATACGTGTGTATATATCTATATATATACAGCACGTGTGTGTATATACTGTATGTATAGGTAGTAGGGTGGACAGGGCACCAGCCACCCATTGAGACAGTACTACATTGGATCCTTCTCTCTGGTTACGGTTCTTTTTCCCTTTGCCTACACACACACACACACACACTGAATAGTCTGGCATATTCTTTATATATTCTCCTCTGTCCTCATACCCTTGACAACACTGAGATTACCAAACAATTCTTCTTCACCCAAAGGGTTAACTACTGCACTATAATTTTTCAGTGGGTACGTTCCTCTTGCTAAGGGTAGAAGAGACTCTCTAGCTATGGTAAGCAGCTCTTCGAGAAGAAGGACACTCCAAAATCAAACCATTGTTCTCTAGTCTTGGGTAGTGCCATAGCTTCTGTACCATGGTCTTCCATTGTCTTGGGTTAGAGTTCTCTTGCTTGAGGGTACACTCGGGCACACTATTCTATCTTATTTCTCTCCCTCTTGTTTTGTTAAAGTTTTTATAGTTTGTATAGGAGATATTTATTTTAATGTTACTGTTCTTAGACTATTTTGTTTTTCCTTGTTTCCTTTCCTAAATGGGCTATTTTCCCTGTTGGAGCCCCAGGGCTTATAGCATTGTGTTTTTCAATCTAGGGTTATAGCTTAGCAATTAATAATAATAATACTATTAAGCCATATAAGAATTTAAGAGAGAGACAAATTACTATTATGGGTACAGAATAAGTTTCTATTGCTTGTAAAGGTCAACTTAGACTCAAAACTTAGTAACTATTGAACTTTTGAAGTAGAATGTCCAGTAAATGAGAGACAGGATTATTCCAGATTAAAATATATACTGTAGTTGAAAGGATCAACCAATTGTGAGATTTTCGTTCTGAAAATATCACTAATTTTCGTCCTAGAGAGAGAGAGAGAGAGAGAGAGAGAGAGAGAGAGAGAGAGAGAGAGAGAGAGAGAGAGAGAGAGAGAGACTGGTGAGTGTGGCTAATACTGCCAGCATCTGCCAAACTAAGCTGTAGACAACACCTATAGATGGTAGGCACCGATTCAAGAATCTTAAACAAATTCATTTATTTCACAAAAAAGCAGAGCTGTACAAATGATGAATTTCCTAAGACTGCCGTTGGTTGAGATCAAGGGAAGATATCTAAAAAAAATAGTTGTTTTCATCTATCAGGATTTGTGTGTACTTCCTTCCAAGTGAATGATATCTGATAAGGGGTTGTGCAAGATGAATTAGTAAAAGCATTAATTTTCGGCATAGGTAAAATGATAAATGAATTTGATTTATATACGATGTGCACGTTCAGTTGCTCATGATTGTATCTATATGTCAACTGATGAATTGTTTTGTAAGTTTATTCATACACAATTTCTCAATAACTACCTTTACCTAGCATCTAATATTGACGAAGCTATGTTTTTACTTTTGCAGAAAAAAAAATATGCACAAATTAAGTTTTTTTCACAATTTTCAACAATTGGTAGACACTGCACAAAAAAAAGTTAAGATAATTGGCCTCCAATTTTAAAAAGAAAATATGTAACTAAAAATAATTTTTAAATAAAACATTGATAAAAAAATTCTAAGATAATGCCCTCTAAATTCCTCTCAGGCGCCAAAAGAGAATTTAGACCTGTGGCCATGCAATGGTGCTGGTAATTACTCAATTTCTTCCTTTATCAACAACTGCGATTGAAATCGATTATAGTGTTCCTACTTGGAACTCAAAACTACAATAATGATGTCTACAGCCACTTGGAATATCGCATACAATAACCTCTCACAGATTCCATGTAAAGTTCCTTCGCCAATTTAAGGAAATTAATCTTTAGAGTTTATAGTGATTAAACATCCGAGAGAAAACAAGAGAAATAACCCATTAAATGACTCCTTACCTTTTCCCTCTATTTTTCACAGCACTAGTTAAAAACAAGTCCTTTTCTGGTCGGGTTTATGGCGGACTGAATCTCCTTCCACAGCAGTCAAAAACATCCCTAGACAAGCACTAGAATATCTGTAGATCAGAGGTATTTTCCCCTAGTATTCAATATAATGTATATACGGTGCTGCATTTTCTATCGTAATATTGTATATAAATACTTTCAATCACTGTATTTATGAAACCACAAAAATATGACAAGCAAAAGGGTGAGCAAACTTGTGTTTTTTTTATTTCAACCTGTGCTAAGGATATAATTATGCAGTTATAATCGTATTGAGAATCCCACACAAACAATAATTAACAGAATGGAAATTTCTCCATTGTGTGCCTCTAACAACTAGAATGTCCTTCTCTGGGGACAAATTTCCTACGACAATCAGGGACCTCAACCACATTCTTCGTTTCTCTAGTTAATCTCTCCATTAACTATAAAAGTTGCATTTTGACTAAGATATATTTAGGTAGACAACTTGGAATATAATAGACTTTAAGCAGGAGACTTGTATGGACACCATTTAGTATTTCATAGGTATATATATAGAAGAGTGAAGCGTACAAGCTGGCTGTTTTATATTCACCTTGTGAAATAAATTAATTTTTGATTGAAATAAGAATTCCCCCCCCCTAAAAAAAAATATTTTCTTTCCATAGTACGAACTTTATTAGAGTAAGTAATGTATTTCAAATCAGACTGACGTTACTCTAATATCTAAACATTTATTAGAATATCTTCAAAGAATAATCCATTTTGAAGGGGAAAACAGCTACTCGCATATTTGTCAACCAAAGTAGATTGATTGATTGATCTAAACTTTTCTGGTATCCTGACATCCAAGGACATTGACGCCGATATAATCTATTATAAATAAAGAATAAAACAATCAATAAAACAATAAAAACAGAGATATTATAAAAGTTAAGCAGCTTTTAGAAGACCTGCTTCTGAAATAAATCTAAAAATAACGATAGCAAAATATGACACATAATGTCCAAGAATCTTGGCAAGGATGAACCTGCCATCCTCACCTCGAGCCACAAACAGATGTGTATTTCTTCCGCTACAATATACAGATATCAGACGTCTCCTTGCAGGAATGTAATAAAAGTTGAGAGGCTGGACAGCAAAATGGAAGCAGAATATTATAATTATTATTATCATTATTATCATTATTATTATTATTAAGCTACGACCCTGCTTGGAAAAGCAGGATGCTCTAAACCAAAGGGATATAACAAAATAAATAGCCCAGTAAGGAAATGTATTAAGGAAATAAATAAACTACAAGAGAAGTAATGAACAATTAAAATAAAATATTTCAAGAACAGTAACAACATTGAAATAGCTCTTTCATATATAAACTATAAAAACAAAACCAAAATTGGAAGCTAAATAGGATTTAATAGTGTGCCTGAGTGTACCCTCAAGCAAGCGAACTCTACAGTGGAAGACCATGGTACAGAGGCTATAGCACAACCCAAGACTAGAGGACAATGGTTTGATTTTGGAGTGCCCTTCTCCTAGAAGAGCTGCTTACCATGTATGCAAAATTTGAAATGGCAGGATGTGCAAAGGATATCAAAACCCACAAGATAGAAGTGAGGAGCGAATTCCCTGTGTATCTAACCATGTTAAGGAACACCTAGTAACTCTGTACTTGACTATGCTAAACACTCCCCAAGTTATTAATTGTTACAGTAGGATACAGAAGTTCTTACAACCTTCATCACTGACATATGTACATATATTCTTGTGAAAAAAAAAAATAAGTTGTTGCTAAAAACAGCAGACAAAGTTTATCAATCTACAATAAGAAAACTGTACTACATGACGTAATCAACCAGAAATGGCAGACAAAACTTTAATATATACAAATTAAATATATTTATGCATATACAAAACAATAAAGATGGCATCCTATAAAGCCGAGACACCAAAGAAATGACAAAGAACCAGAGAATGAAAACGAAACCTCTTCAATATTAATATTACATCACTGTACTCAAAAATTATTTCTGATGTGTTCTTCAAACTATTGAAGATACATAGAAGAAAAACTTTTCTTTAAAAAGAAACTACTGTACACCATGATCATGCACAAATTTTCAGTACAATTTCCACTACCCTAACCAAATAATGATAACTTTTGGATCAGGAGAAAACAGCAATGAAATTGGACTGTGTCCACAATGAAAGTTTTTTTTTTTTCCATGATTGTGGAACTTCAGTGACTCTGGAATAAACTCTGAAATTAAACATGTACAGGAGGTGCAAAGAATCTCTAAATAAGATATCATGAGGCAGTAAAGAGTAGAGAAAATTTCATAGAAGACTAAGCTTGTAAAGGGAACCCCGGTAATTTTACATTTTACTAGGATAAGTACACCTTAGCAAAGCTGTCAATTTTATCATGCTACATAATAATAAAAGACGCACACACAAAAAGGGACAAAGACATAACCTCCCTCCAACTTCGGTGGCGGAGGTAATAAAATAGAAGGATGTCATGTGATTCTGAATCAGGGATTTTCACAAGTAGTATTTTCCTCTACAGCTTTTTCACAGATCTGTGTATCTATTCTACGTTAGAAGGGCAATGCCTCATCGCTTTGATACTTCATTTCAAATAAAATAAGCCTTAATTTGTTTAATTCTCCTTCTTAATAAGTTTTTTTTTCATAGCGAAAATCCATATATATAAGCCTTATTCATAATCTTTAAGGTATAATGCCAGTATGATAGAAGCCAAATTGCATTGCATTACGTTGACGAACTCTGCCTGACTGCTTCGGACGAAATGTCGGTAAAGAATTTGTCTTCCTAACCAATTTAATTTGCAATGTAACGATATATTCCTTAACTGATGAGCACACGCACTTCTCGTGTACATTGTTACCATGAAATAACTTACATTAATAAGTGGTCATACGAATTACGGCCGTTTTTACGACACTGAATCGAATTATCGATAGCGTAACATTACCGATCATAGAAAAAACAATAGAAGATACGATTTAAGAGATTTGTGAAGTTACATCTCTACGAATAGCTAATTAATCCTTAAATACTTATGATCAACGTTACTATTATCATTATTATTACTAATGTATCATTATCGTTAGCTCAATAAGCAAAATCTTATCAAATAAACGAAACTAAACAATATGACATCACCTCCGAGTGACACGAAGCTTCAGGACAGTGGCCCTTTTTAGATATCTTAAAATCTCTCTCTCTCTCTCTCTCTCTCTCTCTCTCTCTCTCTCTCTCTCTCTCTCTCTCTCTCTCTTTGTCATTGTACCTAAAGCTTACTCAAAGTTTGAGCTTGAAGCCTACTCAATTCTCATCGCCGAAAAAGGTCTTTAAACAAATCTCTATTTGCTATGAATAAATAAAGTTTTAATTTGTCTACTAATGATATTTCAAACTAATATTAGGCCTATATGTATTTTTTGGTAATTTGGAAAAAATAGTCATATGCGAACTTGCACACACTTAACCAATATATCATTATTATTATTATCATTATTACTTGCTAAGGTAGTTGGAAAAGCAGGATGCTATAAGCCCAAGGGCTCAAACAAGGAAAAGAGTCCAGTAGGGAAAGGATATAAGGAAATAAACTAAATGAGAAGTAAAGAACAATTAGAGTAGATTATTTTAAGAACAGTAACAACATTAAGATAATTTTTTTATTTGTTTACTATAAATATTCAAATAAAAGACATGAGTAAGAGAAACAAGATAGAGTAATGTACCTAAGTGTACCCTCTTAAAGGTTTAAAGGCTGCTCATGAATGGCAGAGGCAAGGTACAGTGACATTGCCCTATCAAGCAGAACAATGTCCCAGAGACTGACCATATATACTGCACATATGATCAGCGCCCAAACCCCCTCTCCAACAAAGCTAGGACCAAGGAGGGTCAGGCAATGGCTGCTGATGGCTCAACAGATAGACCTATAGGCTCCCTCAAATCATCATCTCCTAACGCTTATTGACACAAAGGGCCACAGTTAGATTTCGCCATTCGTCTCTATCTTGAGCTTTTATATCAATACTTCTCCATTCATCATCATCTACTTCGTGCGCTTCATAGTCCTCAGCCAGGTAAGGCCTGCCATTCTGTCATTTTCTCTTTCCGTAGACTGACTAAATCCATAGAGGATTCATTTTTAGACTGATGATGGGATCCGAGATATGCGTCATGTGACTTTGACTGCTTATACTTGTGTCCCTCCAAGAATCCAGGTGATTTGCTGGAGGACTCACAATGGGTGACAGAAGGCCAGATTTTATCGTTCCCACTATGCTCGTTAGTTTGATGGAATATTTGTCCTATTGGCGATTATGGCTAGATTATATTTTTATTCATTTATGCTCAGTGTAGCCAAGAGGCAGCTCATGGTTCTGTATATCCACCTATGTTTAGATATGCACAATTACTAGCAGAATGCATTAATGATAAGAAGAAAGTTATAAGAACCATAGAAATGGTTTCATATAGAACCAATGCCACCGGGGCAGCAATAACTTTCAATATCCAAGCTATTATAATGATATTATTACTATTATTATTATTACAACCCTAGTTGGAAAAGCAATATGCTATAAGCCCAAGGGCTCCTACAGAGAAAAATAGCCCAGAGAGGAAAGGAAATGAGGAAATAAACAAAAGATATAAAAATTAATCAACAATTAAGATAAAATATTTTAAAAACATTACCAACATTAAAACAAATATTTCATATAAAAACTATAAAGGGACTTATGACAGCCTGTTCAACATAAACACATCTACTGCAAGTTTGAACTTTTGAAGTTCTACCGATTCAACTACCCGATTAGGAAGTTATTCCACAACTTGGTAAGAGTTGGAATAACACTTCTAGAATACTGTGTAGTATTGAGCCTCATGATGGAGAAGGCCTGGCTATTAGAATTAACTGCCTGCCTAGTATTACGAACAGGATGGAACTGTCCGGGAAGATCTGAATGTAAAGGATGGTCAGAATTATGAAAAATCTTATGCAACATGCATAATGAACTGATTGAATGACGATGCCAGAGATTCATATCTAGATCAGGAATAAGGAATTTAATAGACCGTAAGTTTCTGTCCAACAAATTAAGATGAGAATCAGTCGCTGAAGACCAGACAAGAGAACAATACTCGAAACAAGGTAAAATGAGAGAATCAAAACTCTTCTTCAGAATAGATTGATCACCAAAAATCTTAAAAAAAAAAAACTTTCTAAATAAGCAAGTTTTTTGTGCAATTGAAGAAGACAGACCTTATGTCTTTCTCAAAAGTAAATTTGCTGTCGAAAATCAAACCTAAAATTTTAAGAGTCATAAAAGGTTAAAGAAACGTTATCAATGCTGAGATCCGGATGTTTAGGAGCCACTGTCCTTGACCTACTTACAATCATACTTTGAGTTTTGTTAGGATTCAACTTCATACCCCATAATTTGCACCATGCACTAATTTTAGCTAAATCTCTATATAGGGATTCACCAACCACAGATCTACACTCAGGGGATGGAATTGATGCAAAGAGAGTAGCATCATCTGCATATGCAACAAGCTTGTTTTCTAGGTCAAACCACGTGTCATGTGTATATAGTATGAAAAGTAATGGGCCAAGAACACTGCCCTGTAGAACACCGGATATCACATTGCTATATTCACTATGGTGCCCATCAACAACAACTCTTTGAGATCTATTACTTAAAAAATCAATAATAATGCTAAGAAACGACCCACCCACTCCCAACTGTTTCAGTTTGAAAACAAGGGCCTCATGATTAACACGGTCAAAGGCATCACTAAAATCAAGGCCAATCATACGAACTTCCTGACCACAATCAAGGGATTTCTGTACAGCATTGGAGATTGTAAGAAGGGCATCACATGCTCCAAGGCCTTTATGAAAACCAAATTGTAAACTAGAGAAGGGAACAGAGGATTACCTTCAGCAAACTTATTAAGACGTTAAAAAATGCATATAAACCTAGAACAGACATATATATATATATATATATATATATATATATATATATGTATATATATATATATATATATATATATATATATATATATATATATATATATATATATATATATATACATACATATATATATATATATATATATATATACATACATACATATATGTATATACATACATACATATATATATACATATATATATATACATATATATATATATACATACATATATATACATACATATATATATATTTTTGGGCTCAAGCCATGTCGTCCTGATGGAAGTTCCTATAGGGTAGCTTCCTAGGGTATATTACAACTACGGCGATATTCCCAGAGAATTTACCTTAAGGTACCAGAATTCTAACTCCTGGAGCGAGTATCCCTCGTGAAAGGGATATCGCGACATATCAGAGGACGTATTCTAGACACGTCACATGGCAATCTACGACCTGAACAGAGATTCGTCTCGTAGGAGGGAGATTGACGAGATACGAATTCGGGAAAGAAAAAGGAGAGCCGCTCCCAAGGCTTCCCTATCCCCCGATTCGTATGCGTGCCTGGCGCCAATCCTGGCGCCATCTGCATTCCTTTTTGCGTAGCTTAACAACTCGGTGTTTTTTCCTGTTTTTCTCGCAAATCTTGGATTTATTCAGCTTTTCATGGCTTCTTCGTCTTCGTTGGCCTCGGATAAGTTGAGTATAGTGTCTGTTATGTATAAATGTAGGGTCTTGGTAAAATTTTGAGTGATTAATAGGATTAATCTTTGATACAAGAGCCGTAGCCTACCAGAGGTGTCCTGGACACTGTCACTCGCTAGGTATAAATTAGTTAGTCAGAGTGACATTCCTGGTTGTTTTGCTTAATAAATTTTAGCTATTTAGCTTTACATAGGATTTCCTTTCGTGCTTAGTATTATTTGGCGAAGTATTCGCCATTCTGGCCTACGCTAGGCCATGTAGCCTAGTCGTTTGGTCCTAGTACTTAATGCACGATTTTGGTTTTTCCGAGTGTAATTAAAATTTTATTGAAGCTTTAGGCTATATTTTATACATTTTAGACTGTGTGGAATATTTCCAAGATTGTATACGTGAGAGTTTCGGTGAATTAGGTAATCGATTCTCTTGGTGCCTAGGCTAATTGCTTATGGAGCCTTAGTATACTTTATTATACTCCCCGGTTGCTTTCTTTTCTTCGGAGAAGGTATGCAATCCCTTTCCCTCTGTTTAAGCCTTGGGCTTATCCCTAAGTGGTTTTTTCCGAATTTATTTTCGATAAAACTATACTAGGGTGTTACTGTACCTTCCTGTTCCAGCAGAGTCTGGTTCAAAGAGGGACAGAACAACAGAGTTTTTAGTCTGAGTCCGTGTTGTTTGGCTTGGGGCAGAGTCTCCCTCGCTGACCTAACACTTACAAAGGGAGCTTAGCTCCCTTAGGTCACTATCGAAGGTTTCTGTAGTTATGATTCCTTCTTGTGTGATCGACCAGACTAAGTCCTGTTGCTGTTCTCGGGGAGGATAAATCTTCCCTTGGGAGTAGCAACGCCTTCCTTGCTTTGGTGCTCTGGAAGCTGGCAGGTATTATACTACTGCGCTGGCCCTTTCCCTTAGATCTCCCTTAGGCTAAGACAAAGTTCTTGGCTGCGGGTGATCTGTCACTAAAGCAAGGTTGGCAGGACCCTCTTGTCCCTTCCCCCTCTATCTCCGTAATGGCCTAGCCATTACTGTACTGTACCTTGCCGGCCGGCAGAGCTGGCCGGCAGGGGTATTACTGTACTGTATGTCATTCTACTTCTGGACCTAGTATAGGTTGGGATATGGAATTGACTAAGCCCATTGCCGGCCGGCAGAGATGCTGGACGGCAAGGGTCTTATGTTTTCGAGTGCTGCCCGGACCTCTCTTGGTCCCTCATCCATGCCTGCCGGCAGAGCCGGACGGCATTGGTCAAGGAAGCCTGAATTAAGTTTCTCCCCTTCCTTATATGCACTCTTTCGGTTGCCGGGCTTGGGGGGTTGTGTACACTCTTATCCCGGCATCCATTCTATTTTCTTCTAGTGCTGTACCTGTCCCGGCTGCCGGCCTATGAGGCCGGCAGCCGGGCAGGTGTAGTCTTCTGGTTCTTTTGCTGCCGGCTGGCATCGGTCTTGTACCTTTGCCGGCCGGCTTATGTCAGTCCTTGTCTGCCGGCCACCAAGAGTGTGGCCGGCAGCTGGGTACTACCTTGTGTAGTTGCTGGCCGGCAATCATTGCCGGCCAACACTGGCTGTTGCTGGCCGGCAGCTGCTGCCGCCGGCACAGGCATTTGAACCAGAGGGCTGCCGCCCTATAGCTGTTAAGTAGTATACTTTAAAGCTAATTGTGGTGTGTGCCGGCCGGCAAAGGCAGGCCGGCACACATCCTCCTATACTGTACTAGTATTCTTCTGTATAGCATATACAGTAAGAAGAAAACTATAGTAAAAGTTTAGGTACAGCACTGTATCTTCTAACACTATTGTGTTTTCTTGCACGGCCCTTTGCTGTTGCCTTCAGACAAGAAGCAGAGTTCTTCCCTGTCTATTATCCCGGATTTTAAAATCATTGCCTAGGTGTGAGCTCCACCTGTTTCCTCTGGAAACTTTGCATTGGTTACTCTAGTAGAGATAAACCATTTTGATTTTATTATCTGGAAGGCTGCAGCAATGGGTTGTGAGGGAAACACAAGTGTGTGTCTTTAATTTCTGAATTGTTATGCTATACTATGCATATCCAGTGATACATAGTTCACTTGATACTCATGGAAATTTCTTCTCTTTACAGAAGGACACTCCGAAGTGGGGAAGTGCTTTCTGCAATGTCAGCAGCAAGAACCTCTGCGGACATGAGTTTTGTAGGAGACACGCAGCATACGCTGTCTCCAAGGATGATCTCCGGTATTGGGACCCTCAGGTATGTACTGTGTGCACTAACCTGATTAATGAGACATTTAAATAGCTAGGAAGAAGCTTCGTACCTGGGTAAGGGGCTTCCAAAAGTACACTTCTGGCCCTTATCTTCCAAGTGAGAAGATGAGGGCGTATCTTTTCCCTAAGGCATCAGCTGATGCAGTGATTCCCCAGCCTCAAGAGGAGATCCCCTAAGTTCAGATCCAGGTGGATGCTGAAGTCGCGGTCGCGATGCAAGACATCCAGCTAAATGACAGGATATCTGATGTGGACGGGTGTCAGGAGGAAGACCTCCTTGCAGAAGCCCAGGATGAAGTTCAAGCCCCTCTACATCGGCCGGTCTCCCAGTAGAGCTGGGACAGGCCCTCTCTTCTATTGTTGGAATGATCCAACAAATGCAGAAGGAGAATCAGGAGAAGGCGGCTGCAATGGAACTGCGAATGCAGTGCCTTGCAGAATCACATGGGCCCCAGAAAAGCTCAATGTGAAAGACCTTCCTTTGTGCTCGGATGCTAACCCATGGAGGTATGCTGAGCACATGTCGATGACGACTGGAAAGATCGTCATCTCGGATATGCTGGGCTCAGTTCCCCTGGAGGGTGGAATTCTGGCCCAGCAAGGCACCATATCCGGACTGTTATGTCCGGCTGAGGAAGGAACCAGCTTCAAAGGAGGAGGCAGAGCCGAAGGAGGTCATAGTGATGACCATGCTAAGGCTCAAGCTCTACTTTCATCTTCGATGAAAGAGAGGGGCTTCTCTAACTCAAAGGTAGCTGCATTGAATAGGAAGCTCCCTTCCTTTGTGTCCTCGCCTACTAGAGCCTTCCCCCTTTTACAGAAAGGGTTTCTGGCTGTACTAAAAGCAATCGAGGCCGGCAAGTCTTGCCCCTCCCTAGAGGAGTGTAAACCCTTGTCGCTGGCCCTGCCTATGGAAGATTGGAAGGACGTCCATCTTACGTTCTAAGTGGGAAAGTTGGAGGCTGATATTGCCGGACGTCAGTTCGGCAAGGACCTCCCTAAGCTGTCTGACTTTCTTTTGCGAAGTGAGTTCGATACAAAAGAAAGACTGACTGCCTCAATGTCTCTTCAGACTACTCTCGAGACGATGGCAAGTGACCCCAAGGTCCATGAATTGTTCATGGTAGTGGCCAAGCCTCATCTGGCCACAGTGACGAAGGACCTTTATGGCTTCGTCAAGGCAAGGAGAGCTTGTAGGGAGTTCGTGTTTACCTCGGCTACAGTGAGGCACGAGCTAAAGAAACTAATCTCCTCCAACATTTGGGGAAAAGACCTTTTTCCCTACCGACTTGGTCAAAGAAGTTTTTGATAAAAGCCACCTTGGAGAATAGAAACCTTCTCCAGAAGTGGGACCTGGCTATCAAAAGAAAGTCTTCCCCGGATGAGGGTCCTCAACCAAAGAGGAAGACTATGAGGACTAGGCTACCGTCTCGGCCAGCCAAGCCTCTTAGACAGCAACAGCAACTGCAATTGCCATTGCCCCAGTGCCCCAGATCGTGGCACAAACCCCGACCACCTTTCAGTGGGTACCCCAGGCCGTGTCGACACAGTCCACGGCATTCACCCCAGCGTTCGAAGGGCAGTCTACTTCCTTCCGAGCAAAGCCTAGAGGAGCAGCCAGAGGCTCGTCTAGACGCCCCTCAAGGGGAAGGGGATTCAGGGGTGGTCGTGGTCAGGAAGGCAAGACCTCAGGACGGCAGTCCAAGTGAGGTGATACCGGTAGGAGGGAGACTTCTGAAATTTCGGGATCGGTGGACCTTCGATCCCTGGGCCCACAGCCTACTCAAGAATGGATTGGGCGGGAGCTGGTACAGCACTCCACCCCCGTACCTTCGGTTTTTCCAACACTCCACCCCCGTTATGGAGGAGTACGTTCAAGAACGGTTGGAGAAAAAGGGTGAAGCCCATCAATTTCTAAGGGAGGCTGTTTTGTGTTCCCAAGAAAGACTCGGAAAAGCTCAGAGTCATTATGGACTTGTCGCCACTTAACAAGTTCATAGTGAATTGCAAATTCAAAATGCTAACACTGCAACACATAAGGACCTTACTGCCCAAGAGGGCATATTCCGTCTCTATAGACTTGTCAGATGCCTACTGGCACATTCCAATTAGCCATCGACTCTCCCCCTACCTAGGGTTCAGGCTACAGCGAAGACTATACGCCTTCGGAGCCATGCCATTCGGGCTAAACATAGCCCCAAGGATTTTTACGAAGCTTGCGAGCGTAGCTCTCAAACAATTTCGCCTAAAGGGAATTCAGGTAGTAGCCTACCTGGACGATTGGTTGGTGTGGGCAGCATCCGAGACAGAATGCTTGCAAGCTTCCAGTCAGTGATCCAGTTCCTAGAGTACCTAGGCTTCAAGATCAACAGAAAAAGTCTCGACTTTCTCCATCTCAAAAGTTCCAGTGGCTAAGATCCACTGGGACCTTTTGTCACACCGTTTCTCCACCCCAGCGAAGAAAAGGAAGGAGATAGCGGGTTCTGTCAAGAGACTTCAAGATTCCGAAAGGATATCAAGACACGAGCAGGAGAGAGTACTGCGCTCTCTCCAGTTTGCTTCGGTGACAGACCCAGTGCTAAGAGCACAGCTAAAGGATGCAATCGGAGTTTGGAGAAGTTATGCATCAAACGCGTGAAGAGATCTGAGAAGACCAGCCGCTTCGGCTAAGTACTCTTCTCAGGCCTTGGTCCCAAGCCAGACATCTAAAGAAGTCAGGTTCTTCTTCAGCCACCTCCCCCGTCGGTGACGATTCACTCAGACGCCTCAAAGGAGGGATGGGGAGGTCACTCTCATCGGAAAAAAGTCCAGGGGACTTGGTCCAGGCTATTCAAGACCTTTCTCATAAAACTTTCTAGAAGCTAGGGCGGTGCTCCTTACCTTAAAGAAAGTCTCCCCGCGTCATTCGTTCCACATAAAGTGGTAATAGACAGCGAGGTAGTTGTAAGATACTTGAATCGACAAGGATCGAGGTCACCACCTCTCAACCAGGTGATGTTGGCCGTCTTCCGATTGGCGGAAAAGAAGAAGTGGTACCTGTCGGCAGTTCACCTTCAAGGAGTCCGCAATGTGACAGCGGACGCTCTATCCAGGTTCACACCGATAGAGTCAGAATGGTCCTTAGACGCAGGATCATTCTCCTTCATTCTGAATCAGTCCCAGAACTGCAGATAGACCTCTTTGCGACGAAAGACAACAAGAAGTTGCCCCTGTACGTGCCCCGTACGAGGACCCCTTAGCGGAAGCAGTGGACGCGATGTCCCTCGACTGGAACAGATGGTCCAAGATTTATCTGTTCCCTCCTCACAACCTTCTGTTGAGGGTCCTCAACAAACTGAGATCCTTCAAAGGGTAGCGGCAATAGTGGCCCACAAGTGGCCGAACAGCGTGTGGTTCCTCCTGGCATTGGAACTGTAGCTGAAGTTTGTACCACTACCAGATCCAGTTCTGACCCAGCGAGTCCAGAAGTCAACTGTCTGCGCTTCATTACAGAAAACCCGGACCCTGCAGTTCATGATTTTCTCTCCCTAGCGGTGAGAAAGCGTTTCGGGATTTCGAAAGCCAGTATAGACTTCATTGAGGAATATAAATGCAAATCTACTAGAAGGCAATATGAGTCATCTTGGAGAAAATGGGTGGCCTCTTGTCAAGGCGAAGATTCCGCAGGAGATCTTGACAGACTTCTGCTTATCTTTTTTCCCCACCTCCATGGTCAAGGGTTGGCAGCGAACACGATTTCAGCGTGTAAGTCTGCTTTGACAAGACCCATTCTATATGCCTTCCAGGTCGACCTAGGTAACGAGATCTTTAATAAAGTCCCGAAAGCCTGTGCTAGGCTCAGACCTTCAGCACCTCCAAAGCCCATTTCATGGTCTTTAGACAAGTTCTTCATTTCGCTTCTCTGTTGAGCAATGAAGAATGTGCGTTAAAGGATTTGACACAAAAAGTTATTTTCCTAATTTGCACTCGCGTCCGGGGCCAGGGTTAGTAAGATTGTAGCCTCTCGAGAGAGGCAGGTCGTGTTCAGTTCCTGGATGGGGAAGAACTGAACCTGTTTCCGGATCCTACGTTTCTCGCCAAGAATGAGTTACCCACCAACAGGTGGGGTCCCTGGAGAATCTGCCCTCTGAAAGAAGATGCATCTCTATGTCCAGTAGAATGCCTAAAGGTCTATCTTCATAGAACTTCAGACTTCAAGGGTGGTCAACTATTCAGGGGAGAAACATCAGGCTCAAATTTATCTCTGAATCAACTCAGAGCGAAAATCACATATTTTATTCGCAGAGCGGATCCTGACAATACACCCGCAGGTCACGATCCGAGGAAAGTTGCCTCATTCTTAAATTTCTTTAATTGCATGGATTTTGAACATCTCCATTCATACACTGGCTGGAAGTCTTCCAGAGTGTTCTTTCGCCACTATGCGAAGCAAGTAGAGGAACTAAAAGAGATCTGTGGTAGCAGTGGGTCGCGGTGTTAACCCTACTGTTTAACTCTGCGAGGAACAGTGGTCTTAATTGGGACGATTAATTCCAGGGTGAGTGTGTAGTTACATACTGTACTACAAACTAAGTGAGGGCACTGTGTTGCCCATCCAGACTGTTCCATTTCCGAAGGTGAACCTAGCATAAGTGCAGACATGTGTGCCGAGCGTTTCTAACGCTAATGTCATTGATTTGTAATACAGGCTTTTATGACTTTGATACCTCGGTATCTTAAAAGTGGCATCTAATGTTTTTCTTTCAGACAAACAAGCCCTGTTTACTATCATACTTATGCTTAAAGTTTTGGGTTATCCTCTTCTTATATATATATATATATATATATATATATATATAATTGTGGTTAACCTGTCTATTTATTGCCTGTCAATAATCTGGTTCTTGAGAACCTTGCGTCTCCTTCACCTGTGTCAATTTACTGGTATAATTGAGCATTCATTCTATGTACCTTATCTGGGATAATTCTAATAGAATTGTTCCTTTATGCAAGCTATGTTGCATTGGTTTTCCTCCTATGCGGATATAAAACCTTTGTCCAATACAAGTATTGTGCGGAAAACTGGTCGATATTTCATATTGACGCAGTGGTCCTTTACAAACTATGCTTTACTTAATATAGGGCGAGACCACTATATTAGCTTGCCTGGTATTCGTACATAGATATATGTACTCTTCGAGACTTTTCCAGAGTCTAGTAGGACTCTTCCCTGTAGGGGGCAGGAAGCTCTAACATAGTTTATAGTTAGTTGAAAAGATGTATAACGGTAACATCTTAGGTCTCTAGGTCTAGTCGACCGGGAAAAAATTACCTCCGGGGAGTACGGCACGTTCTGAGAATCCACAGATACAGTAATGCTCTGGTACACTTCCATCAGGACGACATGGCTTGAGCCCAAAAAACGGATTTTGAGCGAAGCGAAAAATCTATTTTTGGGTGAGATGGCCATGTCGTCCTGATGGACCCGCCCTTGCCTTTCTAAGAAAGGGCTGTAGGACCCCTCCCTACATACAGTATCTGTAGCACCTCGTGTACGCTACAAGGAATACAGATGGCGCCAGGATTGGCGCCAGGCACGCATACGAATCGGGGGATAGGGAAGCCTTGGGAGCGGCTCTCCTTTTTCTTTCCCGAATTCGTATCTCGTCAATCTCCCTCCTACGAGACGAATCTCTGTTCAGGTCGTAGATTGCCATGTGATGTGTCTAGAATACGTCCTCTGATATGTCGCGATATCCCTTTCACGAGGGATACTCGCTCCAGGAGTTAGAATTCTGGTACCTTAAGGTAAATTCTCTGGGAATATCGCCGTAGTTGTAATATACCCTAGGAAGCTACCCTATAGGAACTTCCATCAGGACGACATGGCCATCTCACCCAAAAATAGATTTTTCGCTTCGCTCAAAATCCGTTATATATATATATATATATATATATATATATTGTGTGTATGTGTGAGTGTGTGTGTATGTGTGTGTATAGATACAATATGATTGTGAATGAGTTTAATTGCTCCAAGGAAATGCGTGTGACCGCACATTCAGCATAAAACATTGGCAAATGACATTCCAATGCTACAGGTATTTGTTGTTATTATTATTATTATTATTATTATTATTATTATTATTATTAGTTGGAAAAGCCGGGCTTCAACATGGAAAATATCCTTGTGAAGAAATTAAATGAAGAAAGAATAATGATCCTGTGTACCCTAAAGCAAAAGAACTCTAACCTAAAATAATTGAAGTCAAGGGTACAGACTCAGTACCATTAGAATATATCTAAAATATATCGATGATGAAATTGTTTATAACATGGTGTCAGACAAGTGTGCCTACCACCTTGCACCAGACTCGGAAGGTCGAATATTTCACCTTTTTGTGAAGATTTCCGGCCGAATGATCATTTGATGGA
>NW_027168832.1:30000-32500 GCF_036898095.1 Palaemon carinicauda | reverse complement strand
TCATTGCCGGTCCCAAGCCCGGATGAATAGGGAGGGTTGGAGTCAGGAAGGGCATCCGTCTGTAAAATCTCCTGCCAGAACTTTTATGAAATGAGTCTTACAAGGAACGAGAATATGGCTAGGTTGTCACCTGGAAGTGACCCACAGATACATCGCCCTAACTCTGTGGACATGCAAGGGCTACCGCATCGTGAGCGAGTGCGGCTAAAGATGAGAGCTCGAGAACTACGAGTAGGAACCTTAAATGTTGGTACAATGACAGGAAGAGGGCGGCCAATGGCTGACCTTATGAAAACAAGACGAGTAGATATTCTGTGTGTACAGGAGACAAGATGGAAAGGTAACAAAGCGAGGGAACTTGGGGAGGGGTATAAGATGTTCTATAGCGGAGCAAATAAAGAACGTAGGAATGGTGTTGGAATAATTCTGTCAAGTGAAATGAAGAAGGAAATCGTTGAAGTAAATAGAAGAAACGATAGGATTATTTGGGTCAGGCTGATGGTTGAAAATTGCACTGTTAACATCTTTAGTGCATATGCACCCCAGTCAGGATGCTCAGATGAAGAGAAAGATCACTTCTGATCAGACTTAGAGGAGGAGATGGAAAAGGTACCAGCAGATGAAAGATGCCTTGTCGGGGGAGATCTGAATGGGCATGTAGGCCAGAATAACCATGTGATCAGCCGTATACATGGTGGGTATGGCTATGATGAAAGAAATGCAGAGGGTGAGAGAATTGTTGATTTTGCTGTGGCCAAGGATATGGTACTGGCGAACACTTTTTTCACCAAGCGGCAAGAACATCTAGTTACGTACAAAAGCGGCGGAAGGTCCAGCCAGATAGATTACTTGATGTATAAGAGGAAAGATTTGCGCGAGGTAAAAGATTGTAAGGTCATACCAGGAGACCATGTGAGTGTGCAACATCGTTTGGTAGTGATGGACTTGGTTATGGAAGTTGAACAAATAAGGAAGAAAAAAATGCAGGGGCCAAAAAGGATTAAATGGTTTAAGCTGAAAGATATTGAACTTTGTAGGCAGTTTAAAGAAAAAGTATTAGAGGAACTAACTCATGAAATTGAGGATGTTGATGAATGGTGGAATAGAACGATGGTGATAATACTGCGGGTTGCTAGAGAAATACTGGGTGAGAGTAGTGGTAAGATGTTCGAAAATAAGGAAACGTGGTGGTTCAGTGAAGAAGTGAGGGATGCAACAAAGCAAAAGAGAGAAGCAAAGAAAAGGTGGGAGGGGACCCAAATGGAAGAGGACTGGATGGCCTATAAGGAAGCAAATAAATTAGCAAAGAAAATTGTAGCAATTGCTAAGGATAGAGCATATGATCAGCTTTACAAAGAGCTAGATACCAAGGAAGGGCAAGGAAAGATCTTTAAACTAGCACACATGAGAAATAAGAATACCAAGGATATAACACACATAAGACAGATTAAGGATAAGGATGGAAATATACTGAGAAATGAGAGAGACATAATAAAGAGATGGGAAGAATATTTTGAGGCCTTACTGAATGAAGAAAATGAAAGATTTCTAAGAGGAGACGGACACACAAATTTTGGACCAGTCACAGAAATAACAAAAGCTGAGGTTAGAGGGGCACTGGGAAAGATGAAAAATGGTAAAGCTGTGGGACCAGATGGCATACCTGCAGAAGCCTGGAAGGCTCTTGATGAGGAAGGAATTGACATATTGTGGCAGTTAATGAAAAAGATTATGGAAAGTGACACAATACCCGAAAAATGGAGGGAAAGTATATTAATCCCAATATTCAAAGAGAAAGGGGACATACAGTGTTATGAAAATTATCGAGGAATAAAACTCATGTCACATACACTGAAGGTATTTGAAAGAATTATGGATGAAAGATTACGGCAGCAAGTTTCCATCGTTAGACAGCAACTAGGATTCATGAAGGGGCTTAGTACTGTGGATGGTATTTTAGCTTTGAGACAAATTATGGAAAAGTACAGAGAGAAGCAAAAGGTCTTGCATATGGCCTTTATAGACCTAGAGAAGGCATATGACAGAGTACCACGACAGGAAATATGGAGATGTCTCAGGGAGAGAGGAGTGATGGAGAAGTATGTCAGAATGATCAGGGAGATGTATAGAAATGTAAAGACCAGCGTCAGATCTACAGTTGGAAGAACAGAAAATTTCCAAGTTGGAGTTGGGCTACATCAGGGATCTGCTCTAAGCCCACTCCTGTTTAACATCGTCTTGGATGTGTTAACAGAGGATGTCAGGGGGGAGCCACCATGGTGTCTGCTCTATGCAGATGATATAGTCTTGGTAGCCGAGAACAGGGAAGAACTGGAGGGGAAACTAAAAATTATTATTATTATTATTATTATTATTATTATTATTATTATTATTATTATTATTATTATTATTATTATTATTATTATTATTATTATTATTATTATTGTTTATTATTATTATTATTATTATTATTATTTTTAAAATTATTATTATTATTATT
>NW_027168830.1:17500-20000 GCF_036898095.1 Palaemon carinicauda | reverse complement strand
AAAGAAATGGTTGATGAGTCTGTAACAGAAGAATTTGAGACCAGGATAAATAACTAGACATTCGTGTCTATAGATATTCTCTTGGGCAAAGTTCCCGAAGTTACTAGAGATTAATGAAAACTGTGCAATATTTTTCTTGTAGTAAGAAGGGTGAAATAAGCCATGATAAGTCAAGTTCAAATAGAGAAAGGGGGGCAAATAAAATAATAGCAAGGGGTTGAGGATGTCCTGCGAACTATATATAGACCAACATAGAAGACCAATAACAATTACTTAAAGAGAACGAATTTACTTTGAAATAACTCGGTATATGGGAAACAGATTTTTTTTGTTAGGTAGATTTAAGAAAGACTACTAAACTCCTTGGGAAATGAAATAAAAAAATATCTGGGCACTCATACAAATATTGAGGGTAACAAATGAGTAAAATTTTTTAATTATGTAAAGTGTGTTATCCTAGAATTTGAATATGTATTCCGTAATCAACAAAGAAGGTCCAAATCATAAATGTCTCCAAACAATTAATGAAGGGACCACAGAGAATATTGAGTTGCAAACTAAGATGAAAAGTTTTTGATAAAGTAATGGGTAATGAAGACAGGTGAAATATGAACCCATAGGTGATTGAATATTTACAAATGTATTGATTTTGTTTGCAAGTTTGAATAAATAATGATGCCATTAGAGCAAAAGAATTATTACTGCATTTTATAGGCGATGCATTGATTGATATTTTATTTTGGTGTAACACGTGTAACAATGATAAACATGCATGTATACAATGAATTTTATTATGTTTTGATGATGATTAAGTTAACTTAAATAATTATGAAGAAAGAAAGATTTAAGTGATTAAAAGATAAGATGTGCACCAATAATGAACTTTGAAGTTGAATGTCTCAAAGGGATATTTTAGACCCATAATAATTATGCAGGTAATAGTGATCAATTAAGTACATATGATGAATTACAATAATTAAACCTTTCATTTTGAAGTTAAAAAAGAGTGTGTGTGGAAACACACGAATTGATTTTTATGCCTGTGTAGTAGATGAATCCTTGAAGAAAGGATAAATAAGGTGTTTTAATTGAGACAGTCTGCAATTGGTTTCTTTAAAGAAAAGTTTTAACATTGAAATGTAAGTTCCTGTCACTTGAATTTTATGAATATCCTTCTGAATACAATATATATAGTTGAGAATTGAAGTTCTTGAGATAAAAATAATACGCAGACAAGGTGCAAATAAGATTCAAATTTATAAACATGATTTTGTTATGTATTGAATATGTTTCTTTATTATGAAATGATTATGATTTTTGATGATTTAAGACATTGATATATTTGAGTTTTTGATTTTACTCATTATTTTTATGAAGAAGGTGAGAAATATTTCTTTTGATGCCATTAATTAACAATGATTTATCATGATAATATTGATGAGTAAATAAGGTACCATAATGATGTTTTACAAATGTTTATTGATACTGATTACAAATGAGTAATACTCTTAATGAGTTATAATGTGCATGACACATAATTATATTTTTTGTTGCAGAAATATTTTGATTGATTTGAATTGATGTTATGTATGTTTGAACATTTATTTTCTGCCATTTATTGCATTGCATTGAAGAAATGATTTTTGAGGTCATAGGTAATGGAAAAAAATGAGTTGAATAGAAGTTAAAGGTGAAGCATTTCCTAATTGATTGCACAGTTGAACACAGAAGACATTATTAATTTTGCCTTACGTACCCAGTGAATTAAGGGTTAAATATTCCATTATCAAGAATTAAGAAAAATAATATGTTTCAATATTGTGTTGAATTATTTGAAGGGAACAGGAAGTTTTTCCTAAACATATATTGATGATAAACTTATGCAATTGCATTATTTTAAAAATGATTGATGATGATTTTCTTTTGATGAAGATGGTTTTGATTTATTACACTAAGGTGCATATTATTTTGTTGATGATGATTTTGATTTATTGTGTTGAAATGCATATTATTATTTTGATGTTGAAGATTTTGATTTATTGCACTAAGGTGCATATTATTTTGTTGATGATGATTTTGATTTATTGCATTGAAATGCATATTATTTGATGAAGATGATTTTGATTTATTGTGTTGAAATGTATTTCTTTTGGTGATGATGAATTATTGATGAATTATTTTTGGGTAAACCCTGAAATGAGTTAATAAGATGTGAATTCCACAGGAATTCAGGTACGTGACCGAGTGGTGTCATGTAAAGGAAAATATTTCATACTAAATAAGGTGATATGTGTATTTGATCAAGTATTTTATGAGTTTTATTCGTTAGTTAAACGATAGAGAGACATTGAAATAAGAGAGAGAGAGAGAGAGAGAGAGAGAGAGAGAGAGAGAGAGAGAGAGAGAGAGAGACGAGAAAAATAAAATCAGAGTGAGAGGGTACTCGAGAGGCACTGTTTGTGAAAAGTGCTGACATAAGCGATAAATTGGCCAAAACAAC
>NW_027168827.1:275000-286724 GCF_036898095.1 Palaemon carinicauda | reverse complement strand
TGTGCCTGGTGATCAGAACATTAGGGGTCAGTATAATGAAAGGAATAGAAAGCGGAAAATTTGACCTTTGTAATTGAACGCCATTCCATTAATGCAATTCTCCACAACTTGCATCATCCAATTAGTTCCTCAAACTTTTCAAAAAGCATTTAAAAAGCGCTATTGAAATAATTGTCCAGACAAGTTTCAAATATTAAAAAAAACTTTCAATATGCTAAAAAGATTCATCATTATCACTTCTTGAATAAATAACACCAAAAAAGCTAGCCTGTTACAATTAAATTGATTTGCTATTAGTAAAAATTACGAGCTGCCTTGAACAGTATATTACTAGTGGCTTTCTACAAATATCAAAGATTTCCACTTTACGCGTTTCCATAATATATTCTAAAGTGGATGAATCTACGTAATTAAATATGTTATCAAATAACCAATGTATTATACACATTAAGACTCGTGATTCTATTACAGTACAAAAGTCAATAAGTTGAGAGCTGGAGTTCGAGAACCTCGTTAACTTTTTCCTTCTTTCGAGTTAACAAAATTCGTTGAAACTTTACATAAGTTTGACCTAAACTTCGACCAAGTGAAAGAAAATGTGATGGATCATTTTTCTTGGAGACTTGAAGTTCGAAGTGAAAAACAAAGGCACGATCAGGAGGTTTAAAGGGCGCTCATGAATGGCAGAGTCAAGGTATAGTGACATAGCTCTATCAAGCAGGACAATACCTTTGGATTGACCATATATTATGACCTGCGCCAATGTCCCTCTCCACCCAACCTAGGAGCAAGGAGGGCTAGGCAGTGGCTGCTGATGACTCGGCAGATAGACCTATAGGTTCTCCCAACCTCGAATCCATAGCTCACAAGGATGGTGAGGTTAAAGCAACTAAAGAAACTAACGAGTTTGAGCAGGACTCGAACCCCAGTCAGGGACATTACTACGTAGGCCACCACTTAAGATAAAAAGATTAAAAGTCTCAAAACAAACAAATAGAAAATGTGAATTAATAAACGAATGATTAAAAAATGACCAACTAAGTACAGATGAGGAAATCCATAAATAAAAAAAGAAAAAAAAAAACTAAGAAAAATCATAATGAACGAGTCAGACAAAACGATAACAAATGTAAAAACTTTATATTGATGCCGTTCTTTAAATAAAAAAAAAATGGTTTACTGTAATTGGGTAAAAATACCCTCAATCATATTATATATATGTACATGAATATTACAGCAAACCCTGTGCCTGGTTTTGTGCATGTATATGTATATATATATATATATATATATATATATATATATATATATATATATATATATAAAACAACATTTGAAATATGAAGATAACATGACCTACGCCAAGTACTTCCGTACATTATTCATTTGTAACTTCAGGATAAAAATATATAAACATATCCATATATGTATGTATTTTTACACACAAACACACACACATGTATATATATATATATATATATATATATATATATTATATATATATATATATGTATATATGTGTGTGGGGGGGAGGATTTTATAAAAAATAAAGCGTCATCGATTCATAAGTAATTACAATTTAACGTGCTCTATAAGAATATATTCGATGTATAATCAAAATTACCGCCAATTTCTATCAATAAAGTGTCTGAACATATATGGTTTAATAACTACTGAATGTCAGAAGGCAAGGTCAACGTGTTATTTTAGATTCTTCAATATTCTAAGGAAGAAATATTCGTAAAATAATGCAGCAAAGAAAACGTTACTAACAAAGCACCACAATGAATACCAACAATTTCAAAAGAAATACAAGTTACTTTCTTTTAACACTGATATAAAATTCCATTGAAACACAGGAAGAATGGGATCTCCGAAAAGCAATTAGCAGTTGAAGTACAGAGTTTCTAATTTTGTCTTAAACTGCTTCATAGAGATGTTTTATGGGTATATACTGTACATGGTCACCGCATGTTAGCTCTTACCTCCTGTAATTATAAAGGATATTGAAGGTTGGAGTAATTTCAGGTACAAGGCAACAAGAGACACTATTTGCACCCCTCCCTTAGCAATTTCCCGAGTTTTTTTTTTTTTTCTCTCTCTCTCTCTCTCTCTCTCTCTCTCTCTCTCTCTCTCTCTCTCTCTCTCTCTCTCTCTCACACACACAACTGACGCGCAAAAATGCTCAATTAGCAATAGCACCAATAAAACAAAACAAAAACACCATTAAACAACTATTAAAATCGAACGAATATCGACTGTCTTGAAACATACAAACTTCCATTTTCTGCTTCATATAATTCTGGTTAGGAAAATCCTTTAGCAAAGCCTTTGTTGCTCGATGTCCATTGTTACACAAAATGAGATTTTTTGTTCCACGGATACTGTTCTTTTTTATCTTGTCAATGTGCATTGTTTCTATCCTGGCTTTGTTTCTATCGTGACCCAAAATGTTCTTTGAATCTGACATGGAGACTCGTGGCCTCATGACCACGCCTTTCCATTTTGTTTAAATCTGGTTACGAATAAAATAAAATATTGACGAAAATTTCCTTGGTTTCTCTAAATGATTCGTATGCAATGAATAATGACACTCATTATTGTTGCCTCCACCAAGGAGGTTATAAAATGACCTGCGTTTATCTACTTAATTACTCATTATCTGTTTATTTGTCTGTTAGCATGATTACGTCAAAACTTCTTGCCGGATTTTCCCCAAATTTTTATAGCGGACAGGTAGTATAATCTGGAAGAATTCATTAAATTTTGGAGGTGATCCGGATCCAGATTGCGATTCTGGTTGTTATTATTATTCAGTAGACACAATCAAGGCCAAGATATAAAATTATGACAATCTTCATCGGCTGATTTCTGAAATCTCTGATTGCTCTTCTTATATCTTTAAAGAATCATTTCCCACCTAAGTAATAAGAAAAATTTTGTTGAAAATAAAACAAGTACTTTATGAGTCCAGCGGAAAATCCTAAAATAAAAATGTTTAGATCGAAAAAGGGAACTTTTATTCCTGCAATATACTCTGACAAGGAAACTTTGCGGCTTTAATCGTAGATACGAAAGGTACATGAATAGAACCAAAACGAAAATGTCACCAAACTAACTTCGCCAGAAGCGGAAGAATAAAAATCGCGGCTTTTAAGATCGAATTTACATAATACAAATTGTATATATACCTTTGTAATTTTATTATTCAAATACGTTTATGAAGAAAAAAATATTGTTTATAAACATAATGATTCAAAATGGAAAATTTTTTTATCTGGGCCGAAACCTCCAAGATTATCAAAACTACATGTGGTGATAGAATTTTGGTGCAGATGAAATCAAGGACATTGTCTGGATGTATATATCGTCTATCTAAACGCCAGAATATGTATATAATTTCATATATTCTAAATTATCTTATCGATAGAAAATGGGGAGAAATTAGCTCAATCCTAACAAACCAATTCAACAGGATGCACATGAACAAACACTGCTACCCTAAATTAGAAGATTCATCAGGTCAAATTCTAATGACGAAGAGCCTAACACTGACGACATTTTGTTTAGACCCAATTAACCCAACCAAAGCCTTACAACCTAATTACATTTCGCAACAGGGAAAAAGAGCTAAAACTATATTCGAATTTCGATACTCTTCCCAGGAGGGAGGGTACTCGGAGCCACGTTCTCCAGTATACTCAAGTCCTCAGCGAGAAAAACTCTTGAATTCTTCCACCAGCAAAGTTAACAATAGAACAATTTCACTCAGCCAGCAAGACTTAATAGAGCGAAAATATTGTTTGGAATATGTTTTACAACCTCTGTCTAATTCTGGTTTTGTAATCAGAATCGACATCAACCTATCTCCATTACAAAAACCTACACAGCGTCTTTATGTACAATTTCGTATCTACCAAGGGATCAACAAAAATATAGTTTAGCAGAGTTAAAGAACAAATCCAAACAAATCTGCATTCAAAATTCACCGATTGAGTAGATCTGAAGGGATTCACGACTGGAAATAAACGATATAATGATTCTCAACTTGTGTGTATGATGTCAGGGTGTTACCATATCACCATCAATGTGACAACACCGTTATATCACCTTTAAAAACTCGAGATACTGACGAGTTGCATTACTATGGATTAGATTTATAAAATATAGGCCATTAAAAACAATTAAACTATTCAGCGTCGACATAATTTAGTAAAGTTATAGTAAGAGCAAAGTACTTCAGATTTTGTTAGTTCAGCTTCTGTGTGGTAGCTCCAATCTTCAGTACCTTCCGAACACAAAAGTTTAACACAGTGAAGTTCTTGTACAGTTAGATGACAACTTACCAAATTTGGATTGCCGGGATGATCCAAATGAGGACCTAGTGATTTCCTCCATATGGTAACCTTTGATGGATTAATCTAATTTTGGCCATATGGCCCAGCCACGGAGTGCAGTGGACCACTCAGCGCTAATGTGCAATTGGGGGAAACACCGTTTTGCCTTATGACTTTACAAGTAAGAGATTGGACCACCAGGTTATAAAACAAGCTGCAGAGGAAGCAAAGAAGAAAAGGAAAATGTAGGTGCAACTAGAAACCATTTTTGGCAGATATTTTACCTGATTTCCATGGCTAGAAATCGTTAAATACTCACCAGTGTATGCGACCCGTCAAAAATGACTGCTACATATTTAGATAGATAAACATACACACAGATTTAACCCTTACCCAAAACAACATGGCAGTTTGGGCAATTTGAGGAACATTGTCCTTTCCCAGTGGTTAACGCTCAGCATGACAAGAAAGAAATTTTGTTTATATATATATATATATATATATATATATATATATATATATATATATATATATATATATATATATATATATATATATATATATATATATATATACACACACACACATATATATGTATATGTATATATATATATAGATATTTATATACATATCCTTTTTGAGTGGGAATACCTTAACGTGGAGAAAGGGTTTGTGTATCGCCATGATCAGCAAAGCTGTAATAGACAGGGCTAACTATACTAGGTTAGTTTGCTCTGAGCAATCAGACTAGAGTCTCCCACCATCAACAATCTGCAGTGGCCAACGTGGTGATAAGAATGACCAAACCCGGATATGACTAAAGACATGGCTGAGGCAATTGTCCTGCAGTGGAGAAAAAACGGTTGCATTTGCTGTTGATGTTGTATGTGTATATATACAGTGTATATATATATATATATATATATATATAGAGAGAGAGAGAGAGAGAGAGAGAGAGAGACTTGCTCTTTATATACAGTAGAGGAGATGAAAAACAGATGTTTAACAAATATCTGGTAAATTACCATAAAAAGAGAATTTTCCCAAAGTTTTCAATTAAATTTCACCCGTTGAATCTCAAGTCAACTTGCCAACAGAAAAACACAAAGCGGAAAAAACAAAAACAAAATAGGAACATATCTTTACCTATAGGTAGGGGTAGGATTTAGAAAATATTTGAAAATACTTTCCTGTCTCGCCAACCGTCTTAGGTCAAATATCATATGATACGACAATATGAATATTAAATATACCTTTGAAGTTTCTATTTTTCTCCTAATGGTATAGAATTTCACATTTACTAACACTTAAGGCCTATTAATATCTAGAATTAGTCAAATATCATATGCAAGACTTTGACAGCTGATTAATATAAGATTAATATAAGATATATATATATATATATATATATATATATATATATATATATATATATATATATATATATATATATATAATTACATACATTACATATATATATATACATATACATATATATAGAGGTATGTGTGTGCTAATATAACGCTTCATCTGTTGTATATATCATGCCTCCCATCCAAATATATAAGAATATTAAGTATGTAAAAAGAAATTGGGAGTCAAACCAGTTAATGGTTGCAAAATGATAATAAAGAAAAAGTTCCATAAATAACAAAGCCAAATCAAATATAAAAAGAGTAAACATCACAAAACTCCCCCATTGAAATTCTCATAGCAAGTGCCGGTGCTTGACCTTACATTAAGGCGCCGTTCTACAAAAGCCAAGTATTACATTTAAAGTAATCTTGACAGATTTCCTTAGAACAATCACGCTAAGTATCCGTCAACAATAAAGACCTGCGAAGTCTCCTATTCTTAACGAAAAGAAAAGAAATTGTCTAAAATCCCACGAGTTCACTGATAAAATGGCCTGTTATTATGTAATACCACCATTCAATTTATCATCATCAAACTCTCTCTCAACGATAAAATGATCCCCGCCTTGTTTTTCTTCGACACAAAGGCTCTCTCTCTCTCTCTCTCTCTCTCTCTCTCTCTCTCTCTCTCTTATAACAAAGATTAAATTATCTCAGCATTGTTTTTCATCAACTCGAATAAGTCTACATCTTTTTTTTAGAGTTAATACCAATTTAAACGCTAGAGGAATAACAAAGTGAAAATACATTTTTTTTTAATATAGAAATAACGGATGAAAATACGAACACATGAATGCAACTATTACATTCTTTACATACAACCTAGACCTCAAATTTTAAAAACAAAATTAAACGAAAATGTCTTGAACTTATATCAGTCAAAGAGAGAGAGAGAGAGAGAGAGAGAGAGAGGAGAGAGAGAGAGAGAGAGTTATTCCGAATTGTTTCCTTGATTTTAGATGTCTGCAAAAACCGTATGGGCGTCAGTATGTGAACTCATTTCTACCTCTAGATCTCTCCCACCACACGTATTTCCAGCAGTCGTTATCGCTGCATTTTTGAAAGTCTCATTTCTTCAAGAAATTCTCTTTGGTCTTATCTCCACAAATCTTGAGGCTTTAAACTTCAAAAACGAGAATTATCTTTCGAGGTAAGTTCCCTTACTTCACGCACTGAACATGAATTTAAAGTTATTGGAATAATGTACAAGAATTTACAGGCGTATCAACCATCAAACAATGTGAGAAAAAAAAAATTTCATATTTACCGCGAAATTTGTAGATATCTGCAAGTCTTTCCGCTAAAACCGACATGTGACATCTTATTTTAACCGGATAATAACACATTAGACATTGATATACTCGAGCCTAACAACACACCTCGTTCTTCGGTCATCATGTATTTTACACATTTCATTCAGGAAAGGACCACAAATTCGATTTTTCTGCCCTGACCATTTGCCATCAAACTCGTATGCATAAATTAATTCATTACAATATCATGTTTCAAAAAGCATAATCTGCTCCTTTCCCGGTCTATTGGCCTTCGATTAGAAAAAAAAAATAAATAAACAATTACTATTGCTAAGATTTCATACTCTTGCTTCAAAGGTCACAATATCTGTATGCAAAAAATACACATCACAAAATCGTCAAAATTGTGGTCCCTTTAATCAGAAGGAAACAGAAAAAGCAACTTAACTATTGCACAATAAAGGACTATAAAAATGGTCCAACGAAATAGTCAAACCTGAATGAACCGCGTTTAGACACTGTTTCCATAGAAATTAAGCGAGAACTAGAAAATCAACAATCTAATTATTTCCATCAGTTTTATTATCAGTTTCACTTCGATATAATAAATGAAAACATGCACTGGTGGAATATGTATTCTATATCGCTTTAACACAATTCATATTATGTATATACATATATATACATATACTGTATATACACACACAAACACACACACACACACACACACACATATATATATATATATATATATACATATATACATATATATATACACACAGTATATACATATATATATATATATATATACATATATACATATATATATACACAGTATATATATATATATATATATATATGGGCGTGTGTAAATGATATTACGCCAAAAAGTTAATTGTCAAAATTAATGATTAATTTAGTTTTATTTTTTATTTAACATTGAATCTCTAGCATTTACTATCGACATGCAACAGTTTCCCCTTAACTAGTCTCACTCGAATGAATGACAATCAGGGACACTTAACACTTAACCTGCAATAAAGGAAAAGTCATTTGAGATATGGAAATGTGCTGACTATAAAACCTCTCATGTTGACGTTAGATAATACAAATGAATCATTTATTTTCACTAACAGACCTCATGATTTACAATAATGCTAAAAACTGTTATTACAGTTAGGAAAGAACTCTTCCTGAATGAGTGAAGCAGCCATGAAAAAAAAAATGGTATTTAAATTCTTTTACCCTGATTTTCTTTTATTGGGACTTTGTTCTGTACAGGTTCCTCATTTGGCCCTAGAAAAAACTAAAAAAAAAAAAAAAAAAAAAAAAACATTTGCTGCATCCGATTCGAGCGCATAACCCAGATGTTAAACTTGAAATAAATAATTAATTCTTCTCTAACCATCCACTGAAAATTTTCAAGCCAAAATTTAACAAAATGTTCCATAAGACTATGAAGAAATATTACCAGTGATAAGAAAGCCAATGAAAAATATTACGAGCTTTTAAGAGTTTTCTTATTAATCAACAAAGTTGGATTTCAAATCATTTCGTTGCAAGTGGACAACATTCTCAGTACAGGGATGAAGGAAAAAAATGCTAGATATTGAAAAATCCAAGTCTTAATCTAATTACTAAGACCCCAGCAAGAATTTGAAAAGCAATTTACTACACAAGTCAATCTATTAATACTTAGTTTTGGGTAACAAATGAAATCATTTGACCTCAACGAAGTTATGTCAAGATTACAAACAAGAAGGATCAACACACAAATGACATGACATCAACTTCATCTAATTCACTTTATAACGACTGACTTTACTCAAGGAATGACTCCTCCAAATCACCTCAGCTAATGAAGAAGGATAAAGCACTTACACTAAAAGGTTACGCGACAGAATATTTTCTTTTCTTCTGAAATATATTTAAGGAAAATCTTTTCATCTTTCGGGCAGCAGAAGATTCAAATTTATATAATAGGTTATCTTTCAACTGAATAAGTCTTTATTCTGGATGAAGTTGTTCGGGTAATCTATCTCTTAAAAGGGGCAACACCTTATAGATAGACTTAAATATATTTCCATATTTCCAAGATGGAATAAGATAAGGTGAGTTACCTAGCGGTCCCGTTTTCTACACTCACGCGCATGACGTCACCTGGATAGTTCAGCCAGGCGACATGTAGGCGGGAAATATGCCGAATTTTTTTTTTTTTTTTTTTTTTTTTTTTTCAACAGGCGTTCTTGTTTTCTTTTGCGTTGACAGATTCATAATGGTTATGTTTGTAATATGTGGTTGCTCCAATTCTTATAAGACCACTATAACTGTTGGTTGTGAAAAGTAAATAGATTTTCCCGTTTCCCAAAAGATGCAGAACTAAGTAAGATGTAGGTGAATATATTCAAAGAAAATGATGGTATCAATGCCGAATATGCAGTAATTTGTTCGTCACATTTCCAACCCAACGATTTTTCCAGAAACCATAGGCACGAGTTGCTCAATTGTTGCCCTAAGACTGCCATACTGACATAAAATCTTTATAATAATGTAATTACTATTGGGGTTCGGGTAAGCCTATCACTAATATCTCGTCACTTTAGTTTCATTTACTAGGCATTTAGCATTTTGGGCAACTAGGTGAACTGTATATGAATAGGCTCACTGAAAAAAAAACACGAGAATATATGGATATATCAATCATATTCCTCATCCAAGTTAATATTTAGCTACGATGGGAAGAATGTTTCTGAAAATGAGAGAGAGAGAGAGAGAGAGAGAGAGAGAGAGAGAGAGAGAGAGAATTTTACAAGAAAATTTTTCGTATGTATAAATACTATTATTTAAGCTTCAGATTATAATAAATAATAAATTTTGTTGCTTCGAAATTTTTGAAAAGTTTTCGTCTCGGCAGAACCACCCCATCTAATCAACTTGATTCAAAATTATTTAAAAGACTATGGTTTTCAGGTTGGAGATAAAATAATTTTCTCAAAATCTATGTAAAACATCGTACCTTTATCAGTAAATAATCTCAAAATATACTACAAAATTAATGAGTCACTTGAACGTGTGAGGTTATAAACGTCAATGTGAGAAACAGCAGTTCAGCTACTCACTTCCTTAGTGGCTTATTACATCAAATTTTGTAGTAACAAAGGCTTATTGAAATGACAGTTTTGTAATGAAACATCGGATCTTATATCTTTGATTTTTAGTTGGTTTGGCTTGAATAACTTGTAAATGAAGTATGTCGTAAAGAAATGTAGAGGTGCTTTCTCGAACTCTCCACGTCAAGTTGAAATAGATGCTATATTTTGTTATTAATGCTAAAGTGAAAGGTAAAAAGTTTTCGTCCCATTAAAAGGATTATCGTTTAACACGTTTCTTGGTCTGTAAGGATTACAGTTTTTTATGACAAGACGGCTATGTCAAGGCACAGTCGAACATCTCTCTTCTTTCATACGACAAATTGGTCATTGCCACGGTCATCCGTAACCTTTGGTATTTTTATATATACTGCGGTTATACATAGTAGGTAAAGAAAATAATTAACGAGTTAAGGTCTTAATGTTTGTAATAATGATGAAGCTACTGTACATCTTGTGTCATTACAGAGTGCTTAAATATAAGTGGTTCATGTCAAAGGTTAAATGTTGCTGCCAATTATCTAGATTCCGAGTTATATATCTCTGAGTGTCTCATGAAGCACCTTCTGTCTGTTAACAATGAGACCGAGGTAGGAAAATCAAGTAAAAGATTTAATAGAGATAAAACCTGAAACACTGATAGGAAATGAGTCCTTAAGTTCTTTGATGGGAGGGTTCGTGGCTTTTAAATTTAGAAATAAGTATACATCATTAGGCTCAGTTTATGTAGATGAAAGTCAATATTAGGATATCACTTGTAAAGAGAAAGGTATTATATAGGTCATGTAATCATTTTAGAGAAAATCTACAAATATGGAAAATTTATTCAAAATTTTCGATGGTCATGCTCTAAAACCAGGAGTCAAAGCCGTTTCATATCTTATTGATATATTCAAACCCACCAATATTGATGTTCCCGAGGAGGTAATGAGATTTTTATTATTAGAAGTCGGCTAAATTTTAGAATAAAAATAAACTAAGAAGGAAAATGTTTATAGCAAAGTTGTGAAAAAAGATAAAAGAAATTGTTGAGTAATATTGAAAATTTATTTCACTGAAACGAGAGAGAGAGAGAGAGAGAGAGAGAGAGAGAGAGAGAGAGAATGATTGTATTGAGATTTTTAATGAAATATTGGGAATAAAGCTTTTGTCATGTGTGAATTTTTATTTCCATTGCTATTATATTCCCTATCATAATATGTATTTTGGAATTATAGTCATAAAGAAATTAATATTAGCCTACTTTCATAAATGCAATGTTCGGAATCCCAAAAGAGGCACAAATAATAAGGCTGTTTGTACAGGACGGCTGTCAAATAAACGCTGGGAACTCTCCAGGTGACGTCACACAGCACAGCCGAGCTTCCGGCACCCTGCGCGGTAACTCACCTTATCTTATTCCATCTTGATTCAGAGTGTGTGTAGGCAAAGGGAAAATGAACCGTAGTCAAAGAAAAGGATCCGATGTAGTACTGTCTAGCCAGTCTGGGAGGAACGTTTTTTCAATCTTCAATAAATCTCTGTGAACCGAGATATGTTAGAACACAAGATAGGTATATTATGATATTGA
>NW_027168827.1:245000-267500 GCF_036898095.1 Palaemon carinicauda | reverse complement strand
TCGAGGAAGAGGTCGACGAGGTGTCGGCTACTCCGGTTCAGGTCCCTGAACCTATTCCCTCAACATCGTCCGCTCTCCCAGTAGAGCTGGGACAGGCCCTCTCCTCCATCGTTGGAATGATCCAACAGATGCAGAAGGAGAATAATGAGAAGGCGGCTGCAATGGAACTGCAGATGCAGTAACTTGCAGCATCACGTGGGCCCCAGAAGAGGCTCAACGTGAAAGACCTTCCCTTGTGCTCAGATGTTAACCGTGGAGATATGCTGAGCACATGCCGATGACGGTCGGAAAGATCGTCATGTCGGAAAAGTTGGGCTCAGTTCCCCTAGAGGAGGTGGAATTCTGGCCCAGCAAAGGGTCGTATCCGGACTGTTATGTCCGTTTGAGGAAGGAACCAGCTTCAAAGGAGGAGACAGAGCCGAAGGAGGTCATAGTGATGGACCATGCTAAGGCTCAAGCTTTGCTTTCATCCTCGATGAAAGAGAGTGGCTTCACGAATTCAAAGGTGGCTGCTTTGAGTAAGAAGCACCCTTCCTTTGTGTCCTCTCCTGCTAGAGCTTTCCCCTTTTTACAGAAAGGGTTTGCGGCTGTGCTAAAAGCAGTCGAGGCTGGCAAGCCATGCCCTTCCTTGGAGGAGTGTAAACCCTTGTCGCTGGCCCTACCTATGGACCACAAGGACTGGAAGGACGTCCATCTTACCTTCTCAGTCGGGAAGTTGGAGGCTGATATTGCCGGACGTCAGTTCGGTGAGAACCTCCCTAAGCTGTCTGACTTTCTTTTGCGGAGGGAGCTCGAGACGAAAGAAAGACTGGCTGCCTCAATGTCTCTACAACCACTCTTGAGACGATGGCAAGTGACCCCAAGGTCCATGAGATGTTCATGGTAGTGGCCAAGACTCACCTGGCCACAGTGACGAAGGATCTTTACAGCTTCGTCAGGGCATGGAGAGCTTGTAGGGAGTTTGTGTTCGCCTCGGCTGCGGTGAGGCACGAGCCAAGGAAACTAATCTCCTCCAACATTTGGGGCAAAGACCTTTTCCCTAGCGAATCGTTCAAGGAGGTTGTTGATAAGGCCGCCACAGAGAATAGAAACCTTCTCCAGAAGTGGGGCCTGTCTATTAAGAGAAAGTCTTCCCCGGATGAGGGTCCCCAACCAAAAAGGAAGACTAAGAGGACTAGGCTACCCTCTCGGCCAGCCAAGCCATTTAGACAGCAACAGAAACAGCAATTGCCTATGCCTTCAGTGCCCCAGATGGTGGCACAAACCCCGACCACATTCCAGTGGGTACCCCAAGCCGTGTCGACACAGTCCCCGGCATTCAACCCAACGTTCGAAGGGCAGTCAACTTCCTTTCGAGCAAAGCCTAGAGGAGCAGCCAGAGGCTCGTCTGGGCGCCCTTCAAGGGGAAGGGGATTCAGGGGTGGTCGCGGTCAGGGAGGCAAGACCTCAGGACAGCAGTCCAAGTGAGATGATACCGGTAGGAGGGAGACTTCAGAATTTTCGGGATCGGTGGACCTTCGATCCCTGGGCCCACAGCCTACTCAAGAATGGACTGGGCTGGAGCTGGTATAGCACTCCACCCCCGTGCCCTCGGTTTTTCCAACACTCCACCCCCTTTTTCGAGGAGTACATTCAAGAACTGTTGGAGAAAAAAGTGATCCGAAGGGTAAAGTCCATCAAATTCCAAGAGAGGCTGTTTTGTGTTCCCAAGAAGGACTCGGAGAAACTCAGAGTCATTCTGGACTTGTCGCCACTCAACAAGTTCATAGTGAACTGCAAATTCAAGATGCTAACACTGCAACACATAAGGACCTTACTGCCCAAGAGGGCATTTACCGTCTCCATAGATTTGTCAGACGCCTATTGGCACGTTCCAATCAATCGCCGACTCTCCCCATACCTAGGGTTCAAGCTACAACGAAGACTATACGCCTTCAGAGCCATGCCATTCGGGCTAAATATAGCCCTAAGGATCTTCACGAAGCTTGCGAGCGTAGCTCTCAAACAATTACGCCTAAAGGGAATTCAGGTGGTAGCCTACCTGGACGACTGGCTGGTGTGGGCAGCATCCAGGACAGAATGCTTGCAAGCTTCCCTGCAGGTGATCAAGTTCCTAGAGTATCTAGGCTTCAAGATCAACAGAAAAAAGTCTCGACTTTCTCCATCTCAAAAGTTCCAGTGGTTGGGAATCCACTGGGACCTAGTGTCACACCAATTCTCCATCCCGGCGAAGAAGAGGAAGGAGATAGCTGGTTCTGTCAAGAGACTTCTGGATTCCGAAAGGATATCAAGACGCGAACAGGAGAGAGTGCTGGGTTCTCTCCAGTTTGCTTCGTTAACAGACCCGGTGCTAAGAGCACAGCTAAAGGATGCAACCGGAGTTTGGAGAAGTTATGCATCAAACGCGCGAAGAGATCTGAGAAGACCAGTTCCGCTTCGTCTACGTACTCTTCTCAGGCCTTGGTCCCAAGCCAGACAACTAAAGAAGTCGGTACTTCTTCAGCCACCTCCCCCCTCGTTGACTGTTCACACAGACGCCTCGAAGGAGGGGTGGGGAGGTCATTCTCATCGGAAGAAGGCCCAAGGGACTTGGTCCAACCTATTCAAGACATTTCACAAACTTTCTGGAAGCTATGGCAGTGCTCCTTACCTTGAAGAAAGTCTCCCCGCGTCGCTCGATCCACATAAGGTTGGTGCTGGACAGCGAGGTGATTGTGAGATGCTTGAATCGACAAGGATCAAGGTCACCACCTCTCAACCAGGTGATGTTGGCCATCTTTCGACTGGCGGAAAAGAAGAAGTGGTACCTGTCGGCAGTTCACCTTCAAGGAGTCAGCAATGTGACAGCGGACGCTCTATCCAGGTTCACACCAATAGAGTCGGAATGGTCCCTAGACGCAGGATCGTTCTCCTTCATCTTGAGTCAAGTCCCAGAACTGCAGATAGACCTCTTTGCAACGAAAGACAACAAGAAGTTGCCCCTGTACGTGTCCCCGTACGAGGACCCCTTGGCGGAAGCAGTGGACGCGATGTCCCTCGACTGGAACAGATGGTCCAGGATTTATCTGTTCCCTCCTCACAACCTTCTGTTGAGGGTCCTCAACAAACTGAGATCCTTCAAGGGAGTAGCGGCAATAGTGGCCCACAAGTGGCCGAACAGCGTGTGGTTCCCTCTGGCATTGGAACTACGGCTGAAGTTTCTACCGCTACAGGATCCAGTTCTGACCCAGCGAGTCCAGAAGTCGACTGTCTGCGCTTCATTACAGAAAACCTGGACCCTGCAGCTCATGATTTTCTCTCCCTAGCGGTGAGAAAGCGTTTCGGGATTTCGAAAGACAGCATAGACTTCCTAGATGAATATAAGTGCAAATCTACTAGAAGGCAATATGAGTCATCTTGGAGAAAATGGGTGGCCTTTGTCAAGGCGAAGAATCCGCAGGAGATCTCGACGGACTTCTGCTTATCTTTCTTCATCCACCTCCATGGTCAAGGGTTGGCACCTAACACGATTTCAACGTGTAAGTCTGCTTTGACAAGACCCATTCTATATGCCTTCCAGGTCGACCTCGCTAACGAGATCTTTAATAAAGTTCCGAAAGCCTGCGCTAGGCTCAGACTTTCAGCACCTCCAAAGCCCATTTCATGGTCTTTAGATAAAGTTCTTCATTTCGCTTCACTGTTGAACAATGAGGTGTGTGCGTTAAAGGATTTGACACAAAAAGTTATTTTCCTATTTGCACTCGCGTCCGGGGCCAGGGTTAGTGAGATTGTAGCCCTCTCGAGAGAGGAAGGTCGTGTTCAGTTCTTGGATGGGGGAGAGCTGAACTTGTTTCCGAATCCTACGTTTCTCGCCAAGAACGAGTTACCCACCAACAGGTGGGGTCCCTGGAGAATCTGCCCTCTGAAAGAAGATGCATCTCTATGTCCAATAGAATGCCTAAAGGTCTATCTTCGTAGAACTTCAGACTTCAAGGGTGGTCAACTATTTAGGGGAGAAACATCAGGCTCAAATTTATCACTGAAACAACTCAGGGCGAAAATCACATTTTATTCGCAGAGCGGATCCTGACAGTACACCCGCTGGTCACAATCCGAGGAAAGTTGCCTCATCCTTAAATTTCTTTAATTGTATGGATTTTGAACATCTTCGTTCATACACTGGCTGGAAGTCTTCCAGAGTGTTCTTTCGTCACTATGCGAAGCAAGTGGAGCAACTAAAGACGTCTGTGGTAGCAGTGGGTTGCGTCGTTAACCCTGCTGTTTAACTCTGCGAGGAACAGTGGATTTAATTGGGACGATTAATTCCAGGGTGAGTGTGTAGTTACATACTGTGCTACAAATTAAGTGTGAGGGCACCGAGTTGCCCACGTTGACTGTTCCACTTTCAAAGGTGAACCTAGCATAAGTGCAGACATGTGTGCCGAGCGTTTCTAATGCTAATGTGACTGATTAGTAATACAGACTTTTACAACTTTGATACCTCGGCATGTTAAAAGTGGCGCTAATGTTTTTCTTTCAGATAAACAAGTTTCTGTTTACTATCATGCTTATGCTTAAATTTTTGGTTATCCTCCTCTTATATATATATATATATAATTGTTGTTAACCTGTTTATTTATTATCTGTCAATAAACTTGTTATTGCGAACCTTGCGTCTCCTTCACCTGTGTCAATTTATTGATAATAATTGAGCATTCTTACTATGTATAATTATCTGGGATAATTCTAATAGATTGTTCCTTTATGCAAGCTATTTTTGCATTGGTTTTTCCTCCTATTAGGATATAAACCTTTGTCCAATACAGTATTGAACGGAGAACTGGTCGATATTTCATATTGACGCAGTGGTTCTTTACAAACTATGCTTTACATAATATAGGGTGAGACCACTATATTGGCTTGCCTGTTATTCATACATAGGTATGTGTACTCTTCGAGACTTTTCTAGAGTCTAGTAGGACTCTTCCCTGTAGGGGGCAGGAAGCACTAACATGGTTTATGTTTAGTTGAAAAGATGTATAACGGTAACATCTTAGGTCTCTAGGTCTAGTCGACCGGGGAAATACCTCCGGGGAGTACGGCACGTTTTGAGAATCCACAGATACAGTAATGCTCTGGTATACTTCCATCAGGACGACATGGCTTGAGCCCAAAAAACGGATTTTGAGCGAAGCGAAAAATCTATTTTTGGGTGAGATGGCCATGTCGTCCTGATGGACCCGCCCTTCCCTTTCTATGAAAGGGCTGTAGGTCCCCTCCCTACATACAGTATCTGTAGCACCTCGTGTATCGCTACAAGGAATACAGATGGCGCCGTGAGCGGCGCAATGCACGCTTACGAAACGGGAGAAGAGAGAGCCTTGCGAGCGGCTCTCCTTTTTCTTTCTCGTTTTCGTTTTCTTGCCAATTGACCCCTTCGAAGTGTTATCTCTGTTCGGGGTGCAGATTGCCATGTGGCGTGTCAAGAATACGTCCTCTGATATTGCGCGATATCCCTGGTTCTTTTATTAGGGATATTCGCTCCAGGAGTTAGAATTCTGGGTACCTTAAGGTAAATTCTCTGGGAATATTGCCGTAGTTGTAATCTACCCAAGGAAGCTACCCTATAGGAACTTCCATCAGGACGACATGGCCATCTCACCCAAAAATAGATTTTTCGCTTCGCTCAAAATCCGTTTATTCATCGCCATTGCAGAGCTACGTTGTGAAGCTGTTTAACTTTTTTAGGATATCCTCGCTTTGCATTAAGGATTTTTATCCTATATATAGTGTACTGCCCTTGGTTCAGTAAAAGCCAAGGGGACCTTTCTGCCCCAAGGTAAAGATTTTGATTATTATATTTGTGTGCCGGGCCCACGACCTGTACTCCTGGGCGGTCTGCATTATTGGAGCATTCAACACCATTGTCTTGGATCCTTGTTTTCTGCCACCTGGAATAAGCCTCCAGCTAGGGAGTTTATTGTCCTCTTTGAGGAGACCCCTAGAAATGTATGAGGAATTTGTTAGGGATATTTAGTTTGTATTTGCTAGGATATTCTTACTTTTCGTTTGCCTCCTCCTTTCTGGACCCTCTCCCCTTTTAGTATGCTTGTGTTGATGACCTTTCTTTAATTGTGTAATTGTTTTCTTTTACAGGGAGTTTAAGAGTGAGTGTTTATTATTAATTATTGTATTGTTGAGGTTCAGGTGTTATTTCTATCTGAAATTTATGTATTAAAATTAAGTATATTTTTGTGGTATTTTCTTTGTCCCCTTGAATTGACTTTGCACTCTTATTGAAATTGTATACTATTCCACCTTTTGTGGACTTAGTATGGTACTTTAGTGAATACTGTTTGATAAAAGTTTAGTGTTTTTGTGTGGTGGTCAAGCCAGTCATCACTATATATATATATATATATATATATATATATATATATATATATATATATATATATATATATATATATATATATATATATGTATACGTACATACATATATATACATACTGTTTATATATACACACACATATACATACATACATACATACACACATATATATATATATATATATATATACATATATATATATGTATATATATATAATTTATATATGTATACGTACATACATATATATACATACTGTATATGTATATACACACACACACATATATATATATATATATATATATATATATATATACACACACATATCTATGTGTGTGTGCGAGCGATACTACAGCTAGAGAGTTATTGTGTCTTTTTGACTGGCCGGACAGTACTACATCGGATCCTTCTCTCTGGTTACGGTTCATTTTCTTTTTGCCTGCACAGACACCGAATAGTCTAACCTATTCTTTACATATTCTCCTATGTCCTCATACACCTGACAACACTGGGATTACCAAACAATTCTTCTTCACCCAAGGGGGTTACTGCACTCTAATTGTTCAGTGGCCACTATCCTCTTGGTAAGGGTAGAAGAGACTCTTTAGCTATGGTAAGCAGCTCTTCTAGGAGAAGGGCACTTCAAAATCAAACCATTGTTCTTTAGTATTAGATAGTACCATAACCTCTGTACGATGGTCTTCCACTGTCCTGGGTTAGAGTTCACTTGCTTGAGGGTACACTCGGGCACAGTATTCTATCTTATTTCTCTTCCTTTTGTTTTGTTAAAGTTTTTATAATTTATATAGGAGATAATTATTTTAATGTTAATACTCTTCCTAAAATATTTTATTTTTCCTCGTTTCCTTTTCTCACTGGGCTATTTTCCCTATTGGAGCCCCTGGACTTATAGCATCCTGCTTTTCCAACCAGGATTGTAGCTTAGCAAGTAGTAATAATAATAATAATAATAATAATAATAATAATAATAATAATAATAATAATAATAATACGTATCTCTTTCTGAGTGGGGTTTGTGTATTGACATAAGAAAATTTGTACTATTCAGGGCGACCCATACATGGGTAGTTTCCTGCTCGTTTTCAGACTAATCTGCAGTGGCCAGTCGTGGTGGTAAAAACTGGCCACACCTCAAACATGAATAAGGACATGTCTGAGGCCTTTGTCCTACAGTGGTCTAAAAACTGCTGCATTTGCTGATGTTGCTATATATATGCAAATATATACGTATACATACACACACACATATATATATATATATATATATATATATATATATATATATATATATATATATATATATATATATATATATATATATATATAACAAGGAAAACTTAACATAATAATACAATTGATTACTATCATGGAAGAGATAATTTCCATTTCCATTTACAGAATAGTTTATTATCATCATAATGCATAATGCTTCAAAAGAATTACCAGAATACCATCTACGTAACTAACTGAAAAGGCATGAAAGGAAGAAAAGCGAAAAAATATATGAAGTATAGAATGTGACCTTTTTGTAATATTCATAACTGCCAGATTGGGAAGGGGTCACAGCCTAGTAACATAAATGAAAAAGTCAGAGATTAAACTGTTGGGTTAACTATTTTATTGCTGTTAAATTTCTTTCTAGTTTTCTTTTCTCATTATGGCTATCCCATATACCGAATAAATTAAAAAGGAAACGGAACGTTATTTATATCATAAAAAAGTCTTGGATAAAAATAATCCCAAAGATGAAGTGAATTAACCGGAAATGGAAACCTTCTGACGCATTTCTTCCCTATCTAAAGAAGCATCAAATTATAAAAGACCATTTGAGAAAGCACACCATGTTTTTCCTTGGGATATTTCCCTCTGGCGGTTTCAAGGTCAACGTCCTTCTTCGTCGCCTAGGAGAACTAAATAAGGTATCAAGATGACGATAAAAAAAAAAAAAAAGAATTACAATTCTAAAGGCTAAGGGGAAATAATATGAACGCGAGGTAGAGCAATACAAACAACTGAAAGAGACAGAGTGTAGGAAGAGGGATTTATGTAGAACCTAACAAAGCGGAAACATTTTGAAGAGAATGAGACATCCAAAACTAAAGATTTCCTAACCCTTAGGACAGACTTCGATACATGGCACAGACATTAAAAACTAATTTTCTTCCTTACGATTCTTGATTCTATCATTGACATATATTCATAAAAATGCAATACTAATAAACAAAAAGAAACATTCAGTCAATTTCCTGATATATATATATATATATATATATATATATATATATATATATATATATATATATATATATATATATATATATATACTGTATGTATATATATATATATATATATATATATATATATATATATATATATATATATATATATATATATATATAGATTCTTTGTGTCAACAGGCGTAGGAGGAGATGATGATACACAGACACACACTCAAACACACACACACACACACACATATATATATATATATATATATATATATATATATATATATATATATATGTATATATATATATATATATATATGTGTGTGTGTGTATATAATATTATATCGAAAGTATGGACTTTGTATTTATTCAGCATAACTAAAATAAAGTCACCCTATAAATACGAATTAGGAAAATCCAAAACTAGATTGTTGGCCATCCCATTTAAAAAGACTTCAAGTAAAAAAAAAAAAAAAAAAAAAACCACTTCTAAACTATAAAATTAGCTACCTGTAATAATAGGACGTTTGTTAATAAACGTCATGGAAATCTTGCTCTCAAAACTTACAGAACGTTAACGTCTATGAATAATAATAGGTTGCTACAGTATTACACATCTTTTTTCAAAGGTAAAACTCAACAACAAAGTTGAATATATGTCTCTCCAACCAAATGCACCAAAACTAATTGGCAAAGCACAAATGATGCCCAAACTCTTTCCTATAGGCCTATCTAATACTATTCAATGAAAAAAAAAAAGTTTATAAAGGAATCAACAGAGGCTTTGTGGAGGGTATCAAGAGTGAATGGTACAGAAATAGCAGAGAGGGTTTAATCATGGAAGAAAAGCATATGCGAAGGGTGTCGGTTTTACCTTTTTTTTCAATGACTTTTTATCTGTTCATAAAGGAGAAGACGAAGTGGCATGAAGCAATGGTTTTGAATGAAATAAGACAGTTCCTGAGAGGGAGAGCGAGCTCTTTGAAATACGACGTAAAGAATTTTGTTAATATTATTGATTACCGGGATTCTTTTTTATTGAACTAGTAAACATTTATCAATTAAGGAATATACGTACGTACTAGATAACTCTCCCTACCTCTCGGGAACTGACCTATTTCCTTCAAAACCATTGCTTTTATGCCACTTCGTCTTCTTCTTTATGAACATATAAAAAGTCATTAAAAAGAGGTTGAAAGCGATACCCTTCGCGGAGATTTACTCCATTTGAAGCGAAGCAAATGAGGAATAAAAATAGGACGTGATAGAAGTGAATAAGATAAGATAAAAGACAAAGCCTGAAATTGTAAGTTTGATAATGGAATAATTGTTGAATGAATGTACTGTGCACATATGTCTGCATAGCTGCTGATTTTTATGTCCTTTCTTTCTTACTGTCTTAGTGAATTAGTTTGAACACAAACATTTTCGTATTTACGTGGTCGTTTCTCAAAAGTCTATTCTCTTGGCGGGTTGCCTCTTTACCTCACACAGTTATATCTTATTCTGTGGAATTCTAAGACAATAATTACACTTCTGGGTTTGCGGTAATAATAATAATAATAATAATAATAATAATAATAATAATAAAGATAATAATAATAATAATAATTTTAAAAATTCTTGATAATCTTTAACACCTCCAAATGCTCAAAAATCAAATGGTTAAACAATGGTCTTGAGTGGGGATTTGATTAAGAGACTTAAGTAAACACCAGTAAAGTAGTGGGAAGATTCAAACAAGACGAGAATTAACAAATGAAAACTAAAGTTTTTGTCTAGAAAATTATCATTATTCCAAAAACTTAGGAAACTAAATTAACATGTACCTTAGAAATTAATGTTCAAAGTAGTTGTGATAATTATTTTATCACATCAGTAACCTCCACGAAAGCTATGTTACCAACAAAGGCTTCCAGAAAACTAGAATGCACTTGTGAAAATAAAATCATAAAACAGGAAGGGTTTTGAGCTTACATTTCAGAGTAGAGCCCGACCCAGATGAAATCACGGAGATTTAATTCCCTTCTTCGGGATCGCTGAAATAAGAAAATAATCAAATTTATCCAGGACCGAAGAGGATCCGGGTTTGGGAACGACGTTTGCTTTGCGGCGCCTCTACTGGGCTTCGGACTCTTGCCACGGTCGTCATGGTGCTCTCATTCCATTCCTTCCATCCCATCATCATCCTTTATATATTAACCTTACCTCATTCTCATCCATATTCCACTTACGGGCTGATAGTAATTTGGCAAAAGCCAGTGGTTCCCTTCTAGGGAGGCAATCTAAATCCATCCTCCCATTCATCACGGTGACCGCCAACGTCATTAATATCAAGGGAACATTATTTCATTCACCAATACACGCAGACAACTTTCGTTTACTCCTGCGTGTTCAAATTGTTTTTCATTTTCCACCTAAACTATGAAACCTACACAGATTACTGTGGCATTACTTCTCCAGAGACTAGAAACTGGAGGACTGTCCTTTGATTACATCCCTTAACACGCAAATACGCACGAATTGAAAATGCAATGAGAACAGCCATTTAAGTGACATATGTGAATGAACAAATGACCTTATACAGTGTTTCACTAAAATAACGAGACATAAATTACACTAAAAAAATACAAGATGTCAAATCACATTTCTGAAGATTGGTGTAAATCGAAAAATCCCAGCGATACAAATTCTGCTGCACCTCCTCAAGATTCACGATACCCATAAATCATTGCCATGAATCCAATTCAAAACGCCATCGATTTATGAAATTATTTCAAACTACAAAAACCTTCATTTAAGCGATTCGTAACACGCTGAAATCAATCAACTGAACATATGTGCCGTCAAAAAACATAATTTCTTAACATATCTGAAATATTACCGATCTTTTCACACAAATATCCTAGAAATACAAACTTACATCTTTGCCCGACAACAACGTTTTCCCCAAGGATATTTTTTGCTCTGAGCGAATCCCAAGAAAGATGTAATCACTTTTTGATTGCGTTCGCTTCTCACCCAACGATTACCACCACACGTTTGTTTCTGCCGCGGTGAAAAATACCTCTAAACTAAGAGATTTGTTACTTGAAATAATAGAACGTTCAGTAATTAACATCATGGAAATCTTGTTCTCAAAACTTACAGAACGTTAACGTCTATGAATAATCATAATTTGCTACAATATTACACATATTTTTTTCAAAAGTATAACCCAATAGCAATGTTAAATATATTTCTCTCTCCAACCAAGAGGCATCGAAACTATTGGTAAAGCTTAAATGATAGCCAAACTCTTCCCTATAAGCCCACCTAATAACGCCCCATGAAAAAAATTTATAAAGGAATCAATAGAGGCTTTTGTGGAGGGTATGAAGAGTGAATGGTACAAAAGTTGCAGAAATGAGACTTAATTATGGAAGAAATATTGGGATAAGAGTCCAAGGTGGGCATATGTGGAAGGATTGTTGACCATTTGAAGTGGGGAAGTTAAAAAAAAAAAAATAACTAAATTTATTAAAATACACTTTTTGCATAGTATATTACCTCATGTAGAATAATTAATAGGGTATGGAATGTAAAGATACAGAGAGAAATATTGGCAAAAAAATTATAGTTGACTAGATGGCTCAGCCATGTTGAAAGAATGCATGTCAATAAGGTTGCGGAAATAGTACATATGTCACAAGCGGTGGGAGGAAGCAAGGCAAAGAGAGGAAGGGCGAGAGGGAGGCCTACAAATTATCACAAATATAGATGTGGACGACGCAATGGAAAGGAAGGACTTTAATATCCAGGTAGCAAAGGAGTTTCATAACAAAATGGCTTTAAACAATATCATTATAATAAGTTGCGTAATTAAATGCAAACCACCCAGAAATACCTGAGCTTTACTAAATATCAATCTAATGAAGATCTTATTAAATATTAATCTAATGAAGATCTTATTAAATATTAATCTAATGAAGATCTTATTAAATATTAATCTAATGAAGATCTTATTAAATATTAATCTAATGAAGATCTTATTGAATATTAATCTAATGAAGATCTTATTAAATATTAATCTAATGAAGATCTTATTGAATATTAATCTAATGAAGATCTTATTAAATATTAATCTAATGAAGATCTAAGTAACATGTCACTGCAATATTGTTGAAAAAAAAAAATTCAGAGAGAAAACAAAAGAAACTTAACAAAACACTGGAAATCATTCGGGGTCTAAGTTCCCCTCCTGTGGATTCGCGGATAAAACTATTGATCCTTTCAAGTGGCGTCATTCAAACATTCCGAATTTCCCCGATTTCTTCAGCACTTCATTAGATTAATGTTTTCGCTGAGATTCTTCCTCATCATATATTAGTTGTTAAGAAAATAGACTTTCTTCCTTGTTAGTAACTGAATAAACAAAATCCCTACAACATCCTTTCACATTTCTTTCGAGTTTGCCTAGGGATCGATTCTCGTGAAATCCATTTTGGACAAAAGTCTTTCTACTAAAGTCGAACGGTGGGTGGGGGTTGAAGGGCACTGCCATAATGTATCGCGTCGAACGTCAAAATATTTCGGACATTTTAGCGGACAGAAAACATTAAATGGAGACATGAATGAACATTCCGGCTAATGCAGCATAAACCACTTACAGGCAAATTTAGGTGTTTTGCCTTTACTTGTCTTTCTGGGCTTATTCCTTAGTTTCCTGATTTTATTTATATTGTATAAAGGCATGAGTGCCCATCCCATCATCTCTGGTAATAATATAGCCAGCAGAAATCTAGAAGAAAATGCACGAGAAAATGAAATTAGGAAAAAATGCCTTCGCGCATTTATTAAATGATCAGTTAAGAAAATCAAACTTAACACAAATAAGTGAGAACAAAAGTATATAACTAAAGAAATATATTAGTAAATAGAAGTAAGCTCTGCAACGATACTTTAATCATGCCCCATGTTAACTCGTTAACTTACAATTCAAAAGCAACGCCACGCTTCCGAGTGGAAGGCAAGGGGGCTATCAACTGAACCACAAAAGTAATACGATGGAACCAGAGTACTTACAGATTTATATTGGCCTTGCAGTGTACCAAAGAAGATAACCCATACCCCGCCAGGCTTCACGATTTGTTAGTACTTGATAGAGCTGTTAATCTATCCAAAAAACATTTTCATGCTGAGTTTTAGTTTTCCACTAATCTTTACATTCCACTTTATCTTCTTAACAATGAAGCATTAATGCACACGCTCATTAGAGAGCACCCCTATATTCTTTTCTACAAAACCTATCATCGATTTTATTCTCATTATGTCTTTTACCTCATCAAAGCTTTTTGCACTAGATATCCTTTATCACTGATGGATGAGTTTCAAAAGTTTAACCTCCAACGTCTCGTTCCTCTTTCCACAAATACAAAATCTATCGCTTCCAAAGGTGTGTAAATCATTACAGGCTATTACCAGGTACTGGAACTCCTTCTGACAAAAAGGCAGCTGAATCTAATAACAGCAACAGCAACGGAATCTTAATAACTTAGCAAGATTGATCTTAATGGTAATGCTTATCGTTATTACCATTACTTCTCACCTCACTATGAAGTTCGTTCTTGCTGCTTTTCTTATTCTCTTCCGGATTTTATCCTAAATAAATTCAAAGGCTTAGGAGGTTGAGCCGGTTTTAAGGCGCCAACTATGCAACAGCAGAGCTGTCTCCACGAATACACATTCACTTATATAAAAATCTCCAGCTCGGGAAATATTACGGAACAGGTTCCTTTTCAATTATGTCATCAATATATCTCGAGGTGAGCTGCAATGTATCAGGGTAGAGAGATTTCCATCTATCCATAGTTATATTAGTGAGAATCTTAAAATATATAAGAAAATAACTAATCTGCAGAGAAAACAAACAGTGGAGACTTTGTATGTTTTCATACGACAAAATATTCGTAAAAAACAAAGTGTAGATTTACTGGAATTTTGAAGAAGTCTCTAGTTATTGTTGTTCGTTGTTTAAATAAGTCCCTGTTCATTTGGCAGGAAAAACGCAATTAACGGTTGAACAAACATACATAGTACTAGAAAATGAAAGTGAGAAAGAACAAAAACAGAGCAAGTTATAGTAGTAAATACTTTAAGCTATATTTATGATAAAATAATGCCCTCCAGAATTTAATAATAATGACCATGTCGCTGTATGTATGTATGTATGTATGTATGTATGTATGTATCTAAACCTTTTATGAGTGGGGACACCTTAACGTAGTGAAAGGGTTTGCGTATCGTCATGATCAGCAAAACTGGACTAACCAGGGCCTCCCATACTAGGTTGGTTTAACGGATCAGACAAAAATCTCCCAACATCACCAATCTGCAATGGCCCGTGTGGTGATGAAAACTGGCTAAACCCCAGACATTAATGACATATCTGAGGCCTTTGTCCTGCAGTGGACAAGAGACGGCTGCATTTATTGTTGTTTTATATATGAATATTATATTTACACATATATAATATGTAAATATCAACCACAGATGATATTTATTAACAAATTTAACTTTGCAATATATATCCACTGGAAATAATTTTATGATAAATGTTAATGCTTCGGCAAGGACTAGAAGCTATGCGTCCAAGTCAAAACAATCCACAGCTGATGACCATTAAGAGAGTTGGCTCATTGGTAGAGTCTACTGCACTGGATTACTTAACCAGCAAGTCATTTATCATAAAAGAATTTCCAGTGGATACATTCCGAAGGTTGAATTTGATATTAAATCCCATTTATGGCTGATATTTACATCTATGGAAGTCACGTGTTAGGGAAATATATATATATATATATATATATATATATATATATATATATATATATATATATATATATATATATGTGTGTGTGTGTGTGTGTATGTATATATATATATATATATATATATATATATATATATATATATATATATATATATGTGTGTGTGTATGTATATATATATATATATGTGTGTATATATATATATATATACACACACACACACACATATATATATATATATATATATATATATATATATATATATATATATATATATATATATATATATATATATATGTACTTCATTAATAAAACTAAATCTCTAACTGACTGTAGCCCTTTTGTTCCCTATCAGGTATAGTTGAGAGGAAAATTCTATGTTAAAAATTTTTTAATTGTTTCCCCCTTTTGCTTATCTTTTCTATTTCGCTGTCTTTAAAAGAGCCGTCTCAAAAATATCTGTATAAAAACATTATCAATAAAAAATAAAGTCCCCAAGGCTTATACCCATTCCGTGAAGCAAGCTCTTGCACAAGCAGGACTTTCGGAAATCGGCGTTTCCCGAGCTTAATGTGATCCCCAAGAAATTTCCGGACTCTGAATGGAATGCTGTACCTTACACCCGAGACTCTTTGCTGGGACGTTACCGCTCTCACATCCTAGCAGATAGGAGCAAATTTATTTTCGGCTCTAGTTTCTGTGTAGTTAAAAGGGGGAATATTATAAGCACATGACCGAAATAACTTAAATAGGGATTAATTTACAAACAGCACTGAAAAACTGATCCCGTCATCATAAAGTGCGAAACCTTGAATATATGAGACTTCCAGGTTCAAAACTCGAACTTTTCTTTTAACTAGAAAAAGATAACACACGGATCTGACAAACGCACGCATGCTCATCTCAAAGCCTATTTTCTCAGTTACATCAAGATTCACAAATTTTTACCCAAAATATCTTAAATTCTCGAAAAAAAAAAAGATCACTTTACAGTGATAATTCCTGGAACTGTAAAATACGTAAAAAAACCCAAAGCAAATCGCATTCACAAAAGCAAAAAGAAGTTTATTTCCCTTTCTGATTGCCGACATGATTGCTTCACGGTGTATAATTCCTCTTTCCTTTCATTTCGGCAATTCCTTCCTCCCTTATTCTCCTGTAATCTTGATCGAAGGTCATCAACATTTGCTTGTTTAGATGCAATGCTTTTGCCAGGGAGCATCCTCCACGGAGGAAGATCGGGGTCCTTAATGTAATAGCCTCCAGAAACCACTAGACTAGACGAGAGAGAGAGAGAGAGAGAGAGAGAGAGAGAGAGAGAGAGAGAGAGAGAGAGAGAGAGAGAGAGAGAGGTAGCGTTCTAAAATAGCCAAAAAGATAAATATTACATTTTTAATGTTCATATATATATATATATATATATATATATATATATATATATATATATATATATATATATATATATATATATATATATTTCAAATAAGCCATATATATTAATATATTAAAGTCTGGATTCTCTTAACGACCTCGGGATCAGAGCCCCAGGCGAAATCACTCAAAGATTATAGTATCTGACCGGCCGGGTTTGAACCCTGGCCCAGGATACTTATATGCCATTGACCGTACCACTCAGCCACGAAGAAAGATAAAAGTCAATGACAATTCCTCTGTACATATGCCTGTCAAATTCAGGTTTTTTGTACTTAGAACTGAAATCAACATATCTTCACCATCGTAGCTAATTGGTAGGTTTCAGACTTGGCCTTCGATTAATGATAAATCTTGCACATTTAAACGTGTTTTTCATATATCAAATAAACTATATATATTAATACATTAAAGTCTGGATTCTCTTAACTACCTAGGGATCAGAGCCCAAGGCGAAATCACTCAAGACTATAGTATCTGACCGGCCGGGTTTCCAACCCTGGTTAGGATACTTGTATGGCATTTACCATACCACTCAGCCTTGAAGAGAGATGAAAGTCAATGACAATTCTTCTGTACATATACCTGTCAAACTCAGGTTTTTAGTACTTAGACTTGAAATCAACCGAACTTCACCATCGTAGCTAATTGGTAAGTTTGGGACTTGGCATTAGATTAATGATAAATTTTGCACATTTAAACGTGTTTTTCATATTTCAAATAAACTATATATATTAATACATTAAAGTATGGATACTCTTAACGACCTCGGGATCGAATGCCAAGTCCCAAACCTACCAATTAGCTACGATGGTGAAGATGGGTTGCTTTCAATTCTAAGTACAAAAAACCTGAATTAGACAGGTATATGTACAGAAGAATTGTCATTGACTTTTATCTTTCTTCGTGGCTGAGTGGTACGGTCAATGGCATACAAGTATCCTGGGCCAGGGTTCAAATCCCGGCCGGTCTGATACTATAGTCTTTGAGAGATTTCGCCTGGGGCTCTGATCCCGAGGTCGTTAAGAGAATCCAGACTTTAATGTATTAATATATATGGCTTATTTGAAATATGAAAAACACGTTTAAATGTGCAAAATTTATCATTTTATATATATATATATATATATATATATATATATATATATATATATATATATATATATATATATATATATTATACATAACTGGAAATGCCTTTAATGAACCGTTGCCTCGAGAACGTATCCTTACACATCAATTGAAACTGGATAGCCCAAACAATATCAGTAAATACAGCAAAGGAACTGAAGTGATGATAATGATATGTGTGCGAGCTGAATTGAGAACAGTGGCATAGTTGTTCAGAGGCGATGAATGACTATTAATTAACAAACAACTTTAATTAAATAATCATACGACGTTACTTAACCTAAATATGATTTCCAGGTTATTAACCATTGACATTTCTCAATATCTTGAATAACAACTTGATTCTACAAAATAAGTTATGTGACAAAACAGCCCGTAATTCTTAATAAGAGTTAACATGTAACTAAAACCTTATTTCAATCAATTTCTTAATATCAAGAAAATGTTACGGAAGTCTTCTCAGACTTACCTTTATGTCACTGAAGCTGCTCAAAGGACCACTGATCAAGACCTGCAAGGGAACGAAACTATCAGCGTAATATCTCTTTTATTAATTGGTACTTCAGAGAGACTATTTAATTAGCATTTCATCATAAATAACGTCTTACTAGCAGTGTCGGGAGAGAGAGAGAGAGAGAGAGAGAGAGAGAGAGAGAGAGAGAGAGAGAGAGAGAGAGAGAGAGAGATATCTGAATAGTGAGTAACGGAAATCACTTAGAGAAATGAATTTAAAGTTAAATAATATTCGTCGTGCAAAAATAAAAAAAGAAAAAAAAAGATAATGCAATTTTTGGAGTCAAGAACAAGAGTTAGATGATGAAAATAGCATTACCGCTTAAGAAGGTCTCTCAAGACCAAAGGAAAGCTATGTTATAATAAAAGATGAAAGCTATTGAAAAATTACTAAATTTCAGAATGGGACAAAAACATCTTAAACACTGAATGATGAAAATCTGGTAAGATAATGCGAATGATCTGACCGAAAAAGAGAATACTCCCAGCATTCTACCTTTCAAAAGAAACAAGACCAAAAGAGTAACTTCCAAATGTAGTCAATAGAGATACATAAACAATATTCATTACCATCTACAAAAACAGTTTAAATTTGACAAAATGTAACTTGATAAAAATAAAAGGTTTGTAATGAAATCGCCCAAAGTAAATATTGGACTGCACTCAAACTATTTAAGGGAAGGAAATTTAAAGCTTAATGATTATAGCAAGTATTAACAAACCAATGCCATTTTTACTGACTAACTTGTTCGCCTCTCAAGCTTCATTTCCCCCTAATGCTTTTCAAACTTCACCCTTAAAAACAAAGCAATGATTCCTGTGATGCGGTTGCTAGACCTAGTGCCCAATACTCTTAGGGCAAGATCGAACTTTGTAGTCTTCTGCATGCAAAATTTTACGTACACGGGCAATAGCCGCTCAGCGACAAATTTAACGACTCGGTTAAGCTTCAACACGATTTTTGGTAATTTAAGAGTTAGTAATACGAGGTGAAATTATAATTAAAGAATTTTCTACCGTTACAGCGTGCAAAGTATTGAATCGAGATGTGTGACCCAGGCTTTACACTGTTGGGAACCTGGTTTATCTTGCATTCATAAACCACTAATCCATTCACTATTTAGACTAGAGAGAAAGGTTAATGAAAAGCTGAGAGATGAACAAGCAGGATTAGAAAAAAAGTAGTTGTACTGAATACATTTTCATTTTAAGACATGTAGTACAGCAATGTGTAGAATATAGAAATTCCCTTGTGATGGAATTTGTGGACTTTGAGAAAGCCTTTGATAGTGTGCACCAGCCAATTTTGTGGCGAATGCTGCGTTATTATGGAATTCCTCTTAAATAAGCAAATTTTATTCAGTCTGTTCATGAGCATAACAATTGCAATGTCAATGTTAGTCGAGTACTACCAAATGAATTTCCAGTGAACAGCGGAGCACTCCAGGGAATGTGTTATCACCTATGTTTTTTTAACCTCTATGTGGATTTTGTAATGCATAGAACAGTTGGGGATGGTGCGGAATGATTTGGACTGGATTAGTAACAGGAAATTACCTGACCTAGAGAATGCTAATGACGTTGTTCTTATTAGCAGAACACCACAGGACTTGCAATGCTTGCTTACCACAATGCACGAAATATCACATGAGGTCGGGCTCAAGATAGAAGAAAGACACGAGATGATGAGAACGGAATATGCAATAGAAGATGAAATATCATTGAAAGGAGAAAGGATTAATGAAGTGGAATCATTTAAATGTTTAAGAACAATGATCTCTAATACATGATCTTTAGAATTTGAGTTTAATGCACGATTGAAAAAAACAATTCAGACAAGGGCTAAGTTAAGTAAAATTTGGAAATAAAATCGCCTGAAATTACATATAAAAGTCAGGCTTTATATCAGTTTAGTGAGATCGGTGCTACTGTATGGGCATGAGTAGTGGTATAACAATGAAACAATACCCAACAGATTTTGTAGATTTGATAAAACCCTCTGAAGAATATTGGGAGTTAAATGGCAAGACAGGATTAGAAATAAAACTATAAGAGAGATTACCCGAGTGCCATATATGGATGAGATGATGTTGAGGCGTAGATGGAGATGCTTTGGGTATGCTCTTCGCACTCCCAAAGAGAGATTAGTTCACCAAACTTTCATCTGGGCTCCAAAGGGACTAGAAGACTTGGAAGACTCAGGCCTACATGGCTGAGGACTATTAAGCGTGAAGTAGGAGATAATGAATGGAGAAGTCTTGATTTAAATGTTCAAGATATAGACAATTGGCGAAATCTAACCGAAGCCCTATGCGTCAATAGGCGTAGGAGGAGATTATGATGATGACGATGATGATCATGGACAGTTAAGACAACTTCCCATTCCAAAGATCGGAAGATCAAGAACTGTACACCTATATATTATTCATACTACTATGGACATGCCATTTTTTCAGAATGCAGACACCACAATCATTATTTTTGGTAAGCAATTACGATGTACAGGTATGTATAAATCACTTCTAATTTTTCATGAAAGAGAAAGATAAATGTAACAGAAATACTTCATCTCATTTTGTTTCTAAAACACGTTCCCCTTTTTCTGTGTGAGATCACGCATGAAAGTGCTAGTTTTTAATTGAATTCCCAAATTAATCACAAAGGAATACAATAAAGGAATATGAGAAGCCTAGGGGTATCTCAATTAGACATCACAAGCATTTTATAGAAAAATACAGATGGACACCAAATGTAATCCCCTCCACAATTGAATTGCATTGACGTTACTTGCAAACTTTTCCACCTCTCTTATCACCACCATTATTCAACATTAGCTGGTATTTACCTGGAACAATCCATGTAAACCCCTTCACTTCAATCAAGCTTTCCCAGAATAGGATGTCTATGCGAGAAAAAAGTCGTATAGTTTATAACATAAGGAAAAATAACTACTGAAACACATTGAAATGAAAAATATTCCTACGCGATCACCCACTAAAATAGACTAAATAATGAAAATACGGTGATAATGCCTTAGGCCTTTTCAAACAAAGTATTCGAAATTGTTTCACATACCTACTAAAGAATTTGTCACCGAATTTAGAAGCATTGAAAATGGATTGCACCAAAAGCCTGAAAGATTATATGAAAGCATGCATTAGTTGTAACTATTTTAAACAAAATCAAAAGGAGTTAATATAATTCCCCTCAACTCCCCCCCCCCCAAAAAAAAAAAAAGAAGAAGTCTTCTTAATCCCAACTAAGGGGTCGGATGTCGCGATGCCTCAAAATTCCCTTGAATTTGATCAAAAGCAGCAAACACGAATGACTGATTATGATCACGAACTAAATCTAGAACTGTGGAAGACGGGTTCAACTGTCGGTTATAAAGGCCAACACAAGGGTTTTGACTAAATAGAAGTCAGAGGGAATGGACGAGAACGCCTAACTATTGATATCCATCTGAAAATTTCGTCCTCGTATATTCGACTAGTATCCTGCGATCGTAAATAAACAGAAACTAGAAAGTGTACCTAGTATTACAGTCACACACATACTGTACAAACAAATATTTCAATAGTATCGCATTTTATAATAAAAACTATATTTACCGGTAGGTCGTGAAGAATTTTTTAAGTTCTCATAAAAATATGAAAATCCGAAAAACTCAACTTGGCAAACCAATGATCTTCGTTAGCTAACAGCGAAGCATAAAATGTTTTACCTTGAAAATGAGATTACTGAAAGGGGAAAGGGTAGCTCGGGTTGGGATTGGATCTGTTACATCATCAAATTATCTCTCGTCCAACTGAACTCAATTTACTAAATTAAATTGTGTCTACCTAACAAAAGTAATATGATTTACTAGAGGACCGGATTTACTCGTTGTTTGAAAAAAATATTTACAGTTGAAATAGAAAAAAAAAATATTTAATGCCGCCAAAGCTAACTCGTTTAAATGGGAATTAAATATATTTACAAAAATTATATATATGAATAG